>NC_061109.1:32830458-32857958 GCF_015104395.2 Macrobrachium nipponense
CATTTGAAATTACAGTGAAAAAAGTGATGACATTACGAAAGGGTTAGTGAAGCCCAGGCACAAGAGATAGGTATGGAGGTCAGGGCATACAAAGAAGGGGTAGTGGGAAGGTCTTTACTCAACAACCTGATTAATTATGATGAATGTGAAAAGTAGAAGTAGGGGTCTGGTCTCAATCAATATAGAAAGAGAGTGCCATTATAATAAACACTTGAAGAGATAGGCAGTGGCCCTTATCATTTGTGAAAAGTAGCCATAAAAAATGTATTAAAATTCCTCAAAAATAAGCTGAGCTATTTGCTGAACACTTCCCTGAAGAATTGTATAAAATAATGCAACTTGCAGAGCTCTGCATCACTAATTACGTCTTTTCCTTTGCTTTTAACATTTACCATCAAAAAGTCAGTTTCAGTATGGGGAGCCAGCCCACTTAGTCCCGTGTTAGCAAACTTATATATGGAGTACTTCGAAACAGTAAATATATACCCTATCAAACCTGCAGATATGATTTGGCTTCGTTATGTAAACAACATCTTAACATACTGGAAAAGCGAATGAGGCAATTTTGATGTCTTTCTACAAAAATTAAACTCATTGGTCCTAACATAATATTTAAAGTAGAATGGAAAACAATGACCAAATCCCCTTTTTAGATATCTTGATCATCAGAACTAATAACAATTAAAAATTCACTGCCTTCAGGAAAGTGACATTCTCACTTTTATACATATATTTTTTACAGCTATCATGATATTTCAGTTAAACTAGACATAACAAGGATTTCTTAGAGCCCTGTGAATTTGCTCCCCTGATTTTCTTTACAAAGAACTTGAAACAATCAGAAATCAACTTATCTTGTTACAATACCTCAAGCACATAATAGAAAAGGCTATACTTAAAGCAAAGAGCATTTTTAGAAACCCAACGAAAACAAAGAAAAGGAAGAATTCACAAATAAAATCATAATCCCTCACATGGATAACTTACAAGAGATCACACAAACATTAGGCCAACTTCACTTATCTGAATACACTGGCGATATCCTTAATTAACATTCAGCAGAAACTAGTTTTTAAAGACATAGGGGTTTATGAAATTCCTTGTAGGGATTGGGACAAGTCATACTATGGATTCACAGGAAAATCTCTCTTGGAAAGATTGACGCAACATAAACAATAAGTTATATATGGACAACATAGTTTGGCAATTTTCCATCATATAGACAACATGAACAATTCCATCGATTGAAACTCATCCTGAATTTTACACAAGAGCAGCCATCAATACAAATGTCAGATGGTAGAATCTTCATTGATAAAGCAACAAGATAATAGGATCAACCTTTCCAGTGGAGCCTGGGACTCTGACCATACAGACAATATCTTCCTTAAGGCAACAATGAAGTGGATTAGGACAATTAACAGAACCAACGTCAGCTTAGCAGTGACCCCAGGCACCCCCTAAAGACGTATCTCCCATTATATATTTTTGCCAATGTAATTCCTTCTGTCATTCATTACTTGATAAGGGTGGAAGTTAGTCCAAAGATATATAGTCTTTAGCTTTAAACTATAGTGTTTTAAATGCCTTTTTCTTATTCATATATATATATATACTATATATATATATAATATACTATATATATATATATATATTAATATATATATATATCATAGATATATATATATAGTATATATATATGTATATGTATATATATATATATATATATATATATGTATGATGGTATGTATGTATATTATGTTGTTATATATATACTATATATATATATATATATATATATATATACATTTATATATATATATATATATATATATATATATATATATATTATATATATATATATATATATATATAATATATAAATATATATATGTGTGTGTGTGTGTGTGTGTGTGTGTGTGTGTGTGTGTGTGTGTGTGTGTGTGTGTGTTTTGTGTGGTATATATACATAAAGATAATATATATATATATATATGATCGATAATATATATATAGGATAATATATATATATATATATCTATATATATATTATATTATATATATATATATATATATATATATATATATGTGTTGTCCGTGTGTGTGTGTGTGTGTGTGTGTGTGTGTGTGTGTGTGAAAACAGAAGAATATATTGCATCCAAGAAAAACATATAGCAACTGATATGAGCAAATCTTATCTTTTTTTTTATTACCATTTAAAAACTAATTTATTATGCTTCACGAATCAACTTAAATGACATCATCGGAAGTATAATTTTATGAGGAAACCAATCATCACCTGTTCTGACTTTTGATCGAGAAAGGTATCAATTTACCTTTGTTTGCTGCAAGAGAGCCATTCTCCATTATATCAATCAGTTTCAGCTCTGTAATTTGGCTATGAGTTTCCGAACGCTGGAAAAGGGTTCACTGTTTCATGCCAATTAGTCTCCCTCTAATTGAGGATTTCCATCATCCCTAACACGTCCTTCCATATATTCACGAAAACAAATTAAACTTCAGAAAATACTTGCCTTAAATAACTGTAGTTAGGAAGTCCAGAAAATAAAGGAAGAAATGTTGCTGCAGGTTTTTATTGTCACACAGACAGTCACACGCACACACAAACACACACGCATATATATATATATATATATATATATATATATAATATATATATATATATATATATATATATATATATATATATGCTTAAAAAATCACAGTATATGCACATGATCGTGATATCTCTGATTTTTAGCTTTTTGACATTTAAACAAAGCAAGACTTAAATTTAGAACGCTTCCATTATTTGATTTGATTTAACTGTGTCACTACACCAAATTAAGGATCTTACTTGACTCCAATTAATAGGATGATCTAAATCTCTCATATGTACGAACAATGCAGTCGATATTTGACTAGTTCTTACTGAATATTAATGTTATTTGATTCCTTGCGAAAGTGATTTTCAAGTTTGTTTGTAATATATTTTAACAATTTTGATAATATGTTTACTAAATTATTCAAGTTTGTCATTAGTTAATTCAAATGTTTTTCTAACGCTCTTCCATTCTACATCTACAAAAGTCCTTTGGTATTTAAGTTTCAAGGCAATATCATAAATAGTTTTAATTTCAGCGTCAGTAACCTCTGGGCTACAGACATGCAGAGCTCTTAAGAATAGCCCAGAAAAAAAGCGAGAATTTAACATTTTAGATGGTGATTGGAATAATAATGAAAAAATATTCAATGTTAGTTGATTTTCGAAAGAGTGAAAAGGTGAAATTTCTATCATTTGTATGGACTGTTACGTCAAGAAAATTCAAATTATAATTTCTTTCTTTTACAGCAATTTTATAGAAGTGACTACATTATTGAAGCTTCATCAGAACTACCTGGGACAAAATTCTTGGTAAGTGTTTTATCTAAAAAAATTCCATGGAAATATTGCTAAGGACAGGAGATAAGGGATTACCCATAGACATGCCAAACGTTTGTACAATAAGTTCACCATTAAAATAAAATTTACTATCTTCGATACATAACCGTATAAGACTAACGAAGTTTGCTACAGTTCAAGGCATATCATAACTTTCTCATTATTCCTCCAGAAATTCAAGTAAATCATCTACAGGCACTTTTGTCAATAAAGAGACTACTTCAGAATTAAACATATTAAAATCAAAATTCAAATTTACACTATTCAGTTTGTTTATAAAATCAACGTTGTTTTTTACATTCGTGTTAGAAATGATTCCTACCACACGAGTAAGAATTTTACAAGCCATTTAGATAATTATACGTAACTGAGCTTACTGAACTCATGATTGGTCTGATGTGGTTATTGATTTTGTGTGCCTTGACTAAACCATATACATAAATAAGATAGGGAGGACCATTGAGGTGTAAACTATTTAATTAAATGGACGCTTCAATTCAACCTGAAGAACTTTATTGCTGAAAGCGGCTGGGCTAAACATGCCAACGTAATTTCAAAATTAATCTATCGGACAAACCTATGGATAGTGCTGCGACAGCGGCTTTGGGATATGGATTAAGCTTTGGTGTTTCTGACGGTAACCTAGTCTATTTCGACATCTAAAAATCATTTTGTTATTTGGAAAAATTTAGTCATAGTTTATGTCCTGAGGACAGCAATATTTGTAAAAGAATTGTGTATGGTACTATGGCCAAGCATCCTCGCCCAATATACCCGTAAGATTTCTCCAAGCTTATAGAAACCTTATAACAGCGAAACTTATACAACACAGGCAGTGAACTTTTATTTTAATAAACACATTAAATCCATTCTAAGGGCTTGGACCATTTAACTAAACAGTTTATACCTCAATGCTCCTCCCTACCTTATTTATATGGTTTAGTCAAGACACGCAAAATCAATAACCCTATCAGACCAATCTTTAGTTCATTTCACTCAATTATATATAATCCATCTAAATGGCTTGTAAAAATTTTTACACATTTGGTGGGAAACATTTCTAACGCGAATTTAAAAAACAACGTTGACTTTATAAACCTCATTAGTTTATAGAGTTATGTATGAAAGACAGTGAATTTTGTTTTAATGGTGATTTTTATTTTTACAAAAGTTTGCTATGGCTATGGGTAATCCCTTATCGCCTGTCATTAGCGATATTTATAAGTAATATTTTGAGACAAAACTCTTACCAAGAATTTTGTTTCAATAAGTTATATGGTTCAAGTATGTGGATGATATTTTCTGTACTTGGTCAGCTCACGAAAATCTCCATGAATTTCTGCTTATCCTCAGTAATTTAGCCCCTTCTATAAAATTGGCTGTTGAGGAAGAAAGAAATTGTATTTTGAATTTTCTTGACGTAACAGTCCATACAAATGAAAGAAATTTCACTTTTTTAGTCTTTCGAAAATTAACTAGCATTGCCTCTTTTGTTCATCATTATTCCAATCGCCATCAAAATGTTGAATCCTTTGTTTTTTTCTGGGATGTTCTTAAGAGTTCTGCGTGTTTGTAGCCCAGAGAACTTGTGTAGATGTAGCTTGGAAAAGAGGTAGAAAAACATTTTATTTAATTAATGACAAACTTGAATTTAGTAAACATAACATTCATTACTGTATGATGAAAGGTTTTTAGATATTCCTGGAATTTAAAAGCTTCTAAACATAAATGTTGTTTTTAATAATATTAATGTTAAGCGTTTATTAATGAAAAAAATCTCCTAAAGATGTTTCTGGCTGTACATATGAAATCCCTTGTAAAAGGTGTGATGAAATATGTTACGGATAAACTAGAAAATCATTTTCACAACGAATCAAACACCGCTAATATTCAGTGTTAACTAGTCAAATATCGCATGCATTGTTCGATGTATGAGAGATTAGATTATCCTATTAACTGGAATCAGGCAAGATTCTTAGAAGAAATATCATTGAACCTTGTTTCATCAGATCAAATAATGGAATTATTCCAAATCTAAGTCATAGTTTGTTTAAACTTGATACCTTTGTCGTGGAAAAAGATAAGTGCACAAATTTTTCCTCGACTTGATTTTGGCACCAATTCATAGTTCCATGTAGGCCAGTTGGCGGCAAAAATGCAATGGTTCTCTCCACTGCTACGTATCATTCTGTACTTTATATTGAATCATGTCCACCGAGTCATTGGAAGCATTTCTGCATATTTTGATAAGTTTAAATATTCCGCTATTGAAATTAATTAAGCTAACAGTGAAGAGTTATAAAACGAACTACACAGCTCTGGGAGTGCAAGTCTTCCTTCCTGCTAGAGACACCAAACAAACTGGACGTGCATGCAGTAGCTCTGTTTTTTGCGCCTAGATTGTGGCTCCACCATTATGTGGTTGAGTTGGTTCCATTTTGCTTTTCTTGTTTAGTTAGGGATCATTTCAGTAAATGTGTTCAGTCTCAGTGACGGTGAGATGCAGAATTGTTTTGGCCAAATAGTTGATTTCTTGTATGTTGCTCTGTGACCGCGTGGTCACTGGTCACATGTACGTAGCGATCGCGTATTTGGGAAAGCCCACATTTGCTATTCACTTGTTATTTAGTATGTAGCCATGAGTTAGGATTCTATTTTTGTAATAACATTGTAAAACTCGAAAGCACCTCATTCCAGTGTCCTTGTGCATGGGCTGGAAGCTGACCACTAAAATAGGTCTATACGCCATTAACATCTGGCGCAGCTGGTGAGTATCGTCGCATAACAATTGCGACAAAAAATGTTGTAGATAAATAAAAGGAACAAAATTGATATATTCAGTTATATAAATGTTTTTGGACTTTGTATGGCTAAGCGTCCTTTTCTCTTATGGTTAAGTCTATTTTAGTTTGTCACCGTGAAATCTCCGATTAATCTGGATTTGCTCTTTCATTTTTAACCTGTTTGACAATTACCCATCTGGTATTCTTGATCTTTTTGTTTACCTTATAACTTTCTTTGCAACTGTATCTCATTTGTGCCTCGATAATGTCTTATTAAAGGACGAAAGTGCTCAGCTAAGAATTTCTACCTATTAGTTTTTCTCTGGTACTTGAATGTGTATATATATTATATATATTTTAAAAATATATATATATATATATATATATCTATATATATATACTATATCTATCTATCTGTATATATATATATATATATATATATATATATATATATATATATATATATATATATATTTGTGTTTGTGTGTGAATTTACGTGGGAGATATATTAATCAATGGGTTGAAGTGAAGATACACACATCTTACCTTGGATAACTCAAAATATCAAACTTTAGCCTTGAGATCAGGCAAAAACATATTCAGTTACATATGGCTGAAGGCTGTTTCACAAGGATAGTGATTAAATAAAATGTGGGGTTTAATTTAACTAATTATATTTACAATAGAAACTCAAAGCACAAGAATGGTTAGCGTAAGTGGGACAAAATACAATAATCCCTCACTGCTAGATGTAAGAAGTAATATGTGGGGTTTTCTTGAAGGGAACCCAATAGATATGAGAGGATGCAGTCAGGAAGCTAAATATTACACACAAGCTGATGCACAGAAACCACAGCTGACTAACTCCTAATCTGTAATTGAAAACAATTATGATTACTTCTCTGGAATGAGGTGTCTGATTAAGGAATCGAGGAGTTGCACAGTGGGTGCCTTGAAATAAACTCAATTCTGGTAATTCATAATTTACCAATGTACTTTACACTTCACTTAAATGCTTTGCGACTTGGAACAGCACAAATAAAAGGGCTCACCATAGGTATATCACACAATTATAAAGGAAACAGAAAAACAGTAATTGGTTAACAGCTACGTGACTAAATAAAGCCTTTACCGTCGTCAGGAGAGTTGTTCCTCGTACTTTAGTAGGGCCAATGATGGGGTGAGGCAAGTAAATTAACTCACTACAAAAATATACTAGGCCTACAGTAGCCACGTGCTTCAGATAGGGCAGTTCAAGAGAGCAAATGGGTAGTACAGGCGACTTGGACAAGTCTCTGATTGATTCTGAGAGCAAACCTGACAATTCAAAGCCTCTTATAACCCCTTAAGATCATGAGGATCATGTGTCCAGATGGCAATAGTGGGCATCTCTCCTAGGCTTCGTAGCCCACGTTCCAAGGTGGTGGCACCCACATGGCCGATCCTTTGCCTCTCTGCCAGCTGGCTTGTCTTGGGCAAGGATTAGCATCTCTCCCAGGTCCATGCCTGGAATTAAGGTCTGTCGGCAGTCAAATCGAACAAGGAAAGATAATTAAGGTAGTTTCCCCAGAGAGAGAGGAGAGAGAGAGAGAGAGAGAGAGAGAGAGAGAGAGAGAGAGAGTTAGTGGTAGGGGAAAATTGTATCAGCCATGCTTTGATAAAATAAGAAGAATTAATTGTTTTTTACTTTAAAATTACTAAAAGATGGAGAGTTTGCTTGAGAAAAGGGTTTAACCCTAGCACCACCCAACCAAGTTAGCTTTCACACCTTAGATCGAGCAAGAATGATTACCAGCAATCAAACTCATTTAAAGACTTTATTTCTCTCTCTTTTTCCTTTTGGTATCTTACCTTCTAACTAAAATTTCTGTGGAACTATATTTGCAGGAAACAAGATATCAATTGTGACATCTTTGTTAATCGGAGAATTAGTTCTATGCTGCTAACACAAGAATAATTTTATCTTTTGAGAAGAAAGCTATTGAATGGAGATAAGGAGTCCCATAAGGACTTGGATTGTTCGAAATGAACAGATAAGAAGTCTTGTATGGAATTGAGCATTCAAAAGAACGGATATAACGTCTCCAAATGGATGGGGAGTGTTCAAAAGAACTGGTTAAATTCTCCAAATGGACTGGGATGTTTGAACGAATGGATATAACGTCTCCAAATGGACTGGTATGTTCGAAAAATGGATTTAACGTCCCTAAATGGACGGGGAATGTTCAAAAGAATGGATATACCATCTATTAGTGGAAGGTGACTTCAAAAGAGCTGATATAACATCTCTAATAGGACTGGGATTTAGTACAATGTTTTAACACAAGCCTAAAATAATAATTTGCTGAGAATCGCCGGAGGTTGATGATGTGGTTAAAATGACAAGGATTACGTAGTATTTAAATATTGCTAAGAATATAAACAGTACTTTCAGGAAATTGAATATAAAATAAATGGTGGAACATCCAGTAACCACTTAAATTTTTGAATTTTGGTCAGGAATGGCAATAATTGGTTTAAAGGGAGAACCGCAAGTTTTAGTGGAGTTTTAATTTGGTGGAAGACCCACTCAGAGATAATGGTAAACGCTTATGTAAGGTTTCATATGATTTCGACAAATAACGGTTAAAGAATTTTGCTTGCACAAAGGAAAATGCTTAAAATTATCATGCATACACGGTCTAGAAAGAAATTTAATGTGCTTATAAGAAAGGGTATTTACTTTTACATTATGAGACTTGATTTAGTCGCGTGACCGAATTTTACACGTATTTACTGAATTTTATGGTCAGTGTTGTGCTAGGTTCACACATTGACGTATCAAGTCCCGCATTCACGTATCAAGGGCGAAAATTGGTAACTATGTAAATGCAACGTAAATGTACCGTAAGTCCTATGTAAGTTCGTCGGTATGCGGCGTGGCTGTTACGCACCACCCGGACGTACGTGGGGAGCCACGGACCTTTCGACTTGCTCAAAACCATGCATGGGTGGCCGCGCTAGGCTAACTGTTACTTAGTGTGATCCGACCCTCACAACGGGGTGCCAACCTGTCAGTGACCGTGTGTTGAGGGGAGCTTACCTGTGGTCCCGTGCTGCTCCAGGGTTCCTGTCTTGCACCGCGTAGGTCTTCTCATGGTGTGGGAGCAGACGCGGTAACCCTGCAGCACCAGGCGCATCCAAGACGCATTGACGACGCTGTGCCTTAGGATAAAAGGAGCGAGTAGCGGGCTTGCAGGCCAGTTGTAAGGATTAAGAATAAATAAAAATATATTTCCAATATCATGTGTTGCACTCTACTCCTTCTAATTACTAAGTATTGATGAGAATAATATATAATACTTAAAACTTTCTTTTATTAAATTAACTACAACAAATATAAGTACACAAATAAACTAAGAAAAATTAACCCAGAAACACTATCTAAATATATATTGCCGAATTATAAGTAAATCCCAATTACTATATGCAACATATGGGGAAAGAAACAAGAATACGACAGACGTAAAAAGTAAGCAATCGAATATAATGTAACAAATATCGAAGAGAAGATAATTTCAAAAATATAGTATCATATTATCAGAAAAGAATCAAACTTAAGTAATTATTAGACAGGGATAAATACACTGTAAATTAGTTCACAAATAATATTGTAAGCCGTATATTTACTATATGTTTGAAATGTTTGTGTCATGTATTATTGTAAGTCTTTAATGAACATATTTATGCAATAACATATCTGACTCTCTACTTCATTCAATTACTAAGTTTTGGTGAGAAAAATATATAATAGAAAACCTTTTATTAAATTAACTACAACACATAAAATTACACAAATGTTAATTAAATATTATAATTCGAAATAAATGCATGAATACATATTAAAGTAAATACTAGGAGTTATACAAAAAAATAAACAGGAAAGTAACTAAATCACGTTCCCCTGCCACTGGACTGAGCCTCCAGTGGATGAAAAATAGTCTAGCAGCATGTTCCGTTGTTCCTTTGGATCTCTGGTTGGAGGGATGGGAGTACGTGTTGATGCTAAAGTGTCAATGACTATCAAACATATTTCCCGCTCGGCTATTTCATAGCTGGGGTTTAACCCCCGCAATACCTGGGAACAACGTGAGGTTGACGTAAGTCAGTAACGCACAACTTTACACATAAGGTATACGTATATCGGTGTTACATACTCTGCCACGCACTACTTTTGGCTATGTCGCTGCTTGTCAGGCCACTTCCGGTAAGCGTTACGTCATGATTACACAGTGCGCACATTTGCGGCGCACTATAATATACTTACTTTATGCACACGGTCCGTGTCCCGTATCCCGTTGGTCGTGGCTATTTCACCACGTGTCACATACGTGAGCATACACACCCTTATTACGTGAAAATGTGAACTTAGTATTAAAGGCCCGCTCATGTGGGATAGCATAACAGCTCAAGGTTGTTTGGTTCTGTCTACCCCACCTGGCGTGAACAAAACTTTACGACGGATAATATTTAATTTTGGGATATGATGTAGTTCTGGGAAAATTTCCTCTTGCCTGGGAATGAATGAGCAGAAAATGACTTGAATGAAAATAGGATTTACCATGTGCAATGCTTTATAGAGGACTAAAACAATTGCAAATATTAAACAAAAGTATTGGCCCGCGTTGCCTGCACAAAGTTTTATGCCTTCATGAGATTTACTTGACAATACAGAATAATATATTTGCCTAACTAGTTACAAACCTTTACAAGAGAGAGAGAGAGAGAGAGAGAGAGAGAGAGAGAGAGAGAGAGAGAGAGAGAGAGAGAGAGAGTAAAATCCTAAGTACAGCAGTATGGCTATTGCTGGACCGGTTAGCTTCGAAGCTTCTAATGAGTGCCCAACTAAATTTTTGAGTGAAAAAATTGTCCAAATCACATGGGAAAGGAAATGACAACACTAATCCTTGTTGAACACTTCGAAATTCACGTTTCCTAACTAGTTTATCATGAAAGACATGCAAACTATCATTAGTTGGCAATTAAAGCTTCTGCAAAGCTTAGTAACTCTCTCTTTTCATGAAATACCATCTTATTTACTGCGGAATCTGCCTTCACTTGTGTGCTTTTAAGGGAATTTATGCAAATAAGAGGGATGTTTCTAACTTGCAACTAGCTTTAGCAATCATTACTCAACTGATAGTTGCAATTGCAAGGATCTTGTAAAGGCATGCTGCAAGCAAACTGGTATAGGTCGGCAATGATATGAAATTACCCAGCAGATCTACGTTGATCAATAGCTTATAGTGAAGATCCACTAACACTCTTTGGATAATGCAAAATATCAATCTCTGGCTTTGAGATCAGGCAAAAACATATTCAATTAAATACAACATGAGGCTCTGGCGTTTAACTGAATTATATTTACAATAGAAAATCATATCACAAGAAGCAATGAGTGGGGTTTTCCAGAAGGGAACCCAGTAGAAGCCCACATTGAAGGGCTCCGTAATTAGAGGGCGTACTGGAAACGAGATGTTGCACAGAGGGTGGCTGGGAATGAAATAAATTCTGGTAATTCATAATTTACCAATTTACGTTACACTTTATTTAAATGCTTTGTAACTTGGAACAGCACAAATAAAAAGGCAATACAGGTCTTACTATAGGTATATATCACAATGAAAGGAAACAAACAGAAATAGGAAAACAGCGACTTGACTGAGTAAAATTTATAATCATTACTTTACCGTCGTCAGGAGAGTTTTACTTCGTACTTCAGGGGTGTTAAGACGATCAACTCACTACAAAAATATACTTAAGATGGGGCAGTTCAAAAGAGCAAGGAGAGGATCCTTCAAATTCCGGAATAAGCCTGTCGATACAAAGTTTATTATAACCTTTGGAGATTACGAGAATCTTACATCCAGATAGTGGTAATTGACATCTCACCTGGGCACGAGAATCTTGTGACATATGTTCCAAGATGGTTGTGCTCACGTGGCCGATCTTTTGCCCATAGAGATAGAGAAAGAGAGAGAGAGTTGGTGGTAGGGGTGAATTATGCCTACCATGCTATGATTAAAATGAGAAGATTTATTTTTCTTTTTTTCTTTTACATTATAATTACTAAAGGCTAGAGAGTTTGCTTGAGAAAAAGTTATATCATTCGCAGTATATATATATATATATATATATATATATATATATATATATATATATATATATATATATGTGTGTGTGTGTGTGTGTGTGTGTGTGTGTGTGTGCGTGTGTGTGTGTGTGTATAACTGAATCCCGAAAGTTAGGAACGTTATAAATCCATAAATAAAGGTATATGCCACGAGGGAAAATAAACAACGGAGTATCCGTGAGATCTTTTGATGTTCAAACGTCCTTTACTTAGCAGATGAACTGACTTACATGAGGAAATGACAATACACGAAAGGTCGTATAACTGACAGATAGGGATTATAAAGAGATTAGTACCTAGAATCCGACACACCTGGAAGAGAGTAACTTCCCAAACAAGCAAAAGCATGGGTACAATTAAAAGTTTAAAACAATTGGCTCAGACACAACGACAAGACAATTATAGGATTATTATAGAACTTTGGTAAACAAAAACATATTCACAATACATATTCACAATACATATTAAACATACATATACAACAAAGATATCTCAAAGCAACTAATTTTTATTTAAGTCTGTAATTATATCTTTGAGGTAATTCTTAAACATGTTACAAATACAAGGGTCTAAATGAAACAGACCACGACTAATATTGAAATTACAATGAGAAGTAAGTTCTATTAAAGCAGATTCTAAGAGATTTCTTGATAAAATATCTTTTGACCTTGCAATTACTGAACTACCAATCCAATTTATTCGGTGGTTGTTTTCACTTAAATGAATGAATATTGCATTAGGTGTTTGCCCAGCTTTTACAGAATATTTATGCTGGCTTAACCTTACTTCTAAGCCCATGCTTGACTATCTGAGATAAAATGAGGGACAATCCATACATGGAATTTTATATATTATGTTGTTGCTTTCTCTGGGGCCATTTTTTATTAACATTCCTTTTAGTGTGTTATTATAAAAAAAAACAAGGTTGACCTTAAAGGCTTTTAGCAATGATTTAATGGTTTCAAATCCGTTTAAATAAGGCAAACTGAGAATGTTCTTAGAATATATTTTCTCCGTGTTACTTACACTATAAAACTTTTTGTGGGGTTTATTATAACAAATATCTAATATATGTGAAGGATAACATAAATCTTTCCCTATTTTTCTTATGTATTCAATTTCTTTATGCAAATATTGGGGACTGACAATGCGCAATGCTCGTAAAAACATAGAAGAAAAAATTGATATTTCTATGTTAAGATGGTGGCCTGAATAGAAATGAACATAAGTTAAGTTGTTGGTCGGTTTCCTATAAATACTAAATTTACATTGAAATCGTTCTCTATGTATCAAAACATCTAAGAAAGGGAGGCAATTGACTCTTTCTAATTCTAGAGTAAACTTAATCGATGGTACCTGGTTATCTAATTTAGAGAGTAAATCATTTACATCAATACCGACAGGCAGAACAGCTAAAATATCATCAACATATCTATACTACTTTACAAGAATATAAATGATATTAGGTAAGTAGCGTTTTTCAAAGAATTCCATGCACAAGTTTGAGAGGAGAGGCGATAAAGGGTTGCCCATTGCCATGCCAAATATTTGTTGATAAAATTCACCATTGAATATAAACTTACAATCACAAATGCACTACCTAGTGAGTGAAATAATGTGACTTATAGGTAGAGGTAATTCATGCTGATTTAGTTCATTACTAAGATATTCGAAAATAGAGTCTATAGGGACTTTAGTAAAACGAGAACATACATCAAAACTAACGAATCTATCAGTGGGGCAAAGAGTAATTTTGTTTAATTTATCAATTAAATCTAGAGAATTAAATATATGAGAATCAGATATGGTTCCAAGTAACGGGGACAAGATCTTAGTGATATATTTAGAAAGTTTATATGAAATTTAACCAACTGTACTGATAATAGGCAGCATAAGGTTATTTTTTTTTTGTGTGTTTTGACTTATCCGCACAGGTAAGGTAGCGAAGGAGATTTGACTGACATTTTGCTTAGTAGTTGTGTTTTATCTTTAAGGATATTTTTCACTGTGCTGTGCTATTGAAGTTTTTTATGACTTGATCATCATCTAGTAGGGCTTGCCTACGTGATATGTAGTCATCTTTATCTAAAATTACTACTATTTGACTTATCAGCTTTTGTAATGTGGGTAGTATTGTCCTTTTTAAGATCGGTCAAACTTTTCTTATAGTGAGCAGGGAAGTTACTTTCATGCTTAACGTTGGCAGCTCCGTAAACAATACCTTTAATCATGTCAACATGATTTAGAGGAAGATCACAATATTTTTCAAATTTACTTAGGGATGATGCAATCATTAAAGCAGAAGGTCGACTTGTTATAAAGAAAGATAAATCATATACAAGCACACTCACAGCATATTCACTTATTTGTTTACTTGATAGGTTACCTGGGCATTTTAGGCCACTGACTTTTCTTCCTTGAGCCTCCTTTAGATTGGTGGATTGATGGTTTAGAAGGAATTGGTGAACCTGAGTCTGAGAGGGGTGCTGGAGTGCCCCTTTTTCAGCTGCTGCAACAACTGAAGTAGCTGAAGCAGGGACGGTGCCAACAATTTCTACCAACTGCCATTGCAGATCCATGAAATCTATGACCAGCTGGGATATGGGAGAGTTTTCCATCAGAATCCCATCTTCTGAAGACTGGGATGGTGAGGAAATAGTCTTTGAAAGCATGTGAGGCTTGCAGGTTATGATGACCACCTCAGACACAGGTTGTGAGGTTGAGTTGGGGGAGAGCTTCTACTGAGGTCAGGGGAATCTGGAAGGGACCTAGTAAAGTTCGGGTTGATACCCTCACTGGCACTGATATTGGGGCCAAGCTGGGCAAAGAGAGGGGGCCCGCACAGGGATCTCCTGAAGGGAGATCTATAGTATGCTCTGGCACTGGCACAAAAGGGGCCAGGCCTGGCACGGTAATTAAAGCTGGAATTGGCCCTGGCACTACCACTGAGGCAGGGCCAAGCTCAGAGAATAAACTAGAAATTGGCTTGATGTTCAAAACAGACTGAACATGGCAATGCTTAGGGAACTCAAGTGGCACTGGGGAGTTTGAGACATGCTTGGGATCTCCTGAAGGAAGATCTATGTTGTGCTCTGGTGCTTGCACTAGGGTAGGACCACATATGGGTATTAAATTTGGTAAGGGCTCAGTGAGTGAGGTGGATAGATACTGGCATTGCTCAGGGCACTCAGGTGGCACTGGGAGTGGTTCAGAGGCAAGACTGTGAAGACTATTTTTGCCTGATAGAGACTGTGAGGGGTAAAATACCATGGGTTGTCTTGAGGTAAGTATGGACAGAGAGTCCTCTACCAGGAGGAGGTCATAGCCTTCCAGAAGGTAATTGCTGCAGCAAGGGTGCAGAGTTTGGTTCCGTGAGGCCTGGTGACCCTCAGCTGTACTGTTGGGAGAATCAGTTTCCCCCAATTAATACTCTCGATGGTGATGAGTTTATTTTTTTAAATTTTCAATCCATAACAGACCTTATCAGGGAGACTTGCCTGCCAGTGTCTTCGAATGCCTTAACCTGGCATGCATGGTTGCTACCTTGAGGAGGTGCCACTATTATAGGGCCCTTGGTTGGTGGCCTAGACACTGATGATTGGTAACTTTCAGTGAAATGGTGGGTACAGCTGCTTTGTTAGGGTAATTCTTCCAGAATGAAGAGTGCCCACAGAATTTACATGCAGAACAATTAATATTGCTAAAATCCCTTTATGGAGTTGGTGGAGGTTAAGGATGTTGCTTGGATTGACCAGGGGGTGGCGTTGCAATGGCTTCTCCCTTAGGTTGGTGCTAAAATTCCAAGTACTCCTTCCTTTTGCAATGGGTGTAAACAGGAGTATTAGAAAAAAGCCCATTCTTTGGTTGGCTTGCAATGAGTTGTGTTCCAACCATCAGCCAAGCGGCAGCACTCACTGAGTGTGGTGTTATGTCGCTCATTTAGCTAAGTGGCTAAGGAACCCAATAGAAAAATCCTCCAGCTGTATGAACTATAAAAGGTCCTCAATGTTGTATCCAACGTTCAGGTGTAATTTCATAGGCCTCGATGACATCACTCCTAACCTCTTTGAGGTCCCCTTGATTGTCAGTGGCTAAGGAGCGGAAAGCAACTAGGCCCTTGCCACCCATGTGTTTTCCAAGGGTCAAGGATATTTCTGCTGTGGTAGGCTTGAAGTCTGTGGGGTTGCATTCTATTTGTTTGAGCCAGGCCTCAGGTACAGCCTCATTCTACTTCAGAATTACCAATTTTATGCTGTTGAGAGTGGATTGTGGAGTGGGGTGCTCGGCCAAGGCCATCTAGAGGAGAAGGCCTGGTAAGTGGGGGGTTGACGTCAGCGGAGTAGGTCGACTTGGTCGAAGCCCTCAGGCTAACAGTACAACTGACCATTTACAACCTCTCTCTGTTTCTTTTCCATGGCTTAATTAATGCATTACAACTTTTTTTTTTTTTAGTTTCCCCTCCTCTTGAAGCTGATTTTTTAAAATCATTTTTGTTACTACAAAATCGTTCTTCTGACACCTTGCTGCTTCGAGTAATTATCCCTTTCTTAAACAGCTAAACTTACTGTGGTCTAGTTTGGGCATAGTAAATAACCAGAATCATTCTAACACGATTTTATTATAAAAGAAAATCCATTAACAAAAATAGTAAAAATTTCCAACAATTTTAAATGAACTAACATGCAATTCTTTTCACGACTACCTACCAACACACACTTAATCTTACTGTGTATTTTCTTTACCTGATGCATTTGACATATTTGTTTTTTATTTCTTGACTCTGTCAGTGTTTGCAATTTTCTCTTTTTCCCTTGGTTCATAAGCTTATTTTCAGAAAGGATATTGTTTTGTTTTGAGCCGTAGTTGTTTAGAAGGACATTAGTTGCTGACCATATTACAATTTTCTCTATGTTTTCTGAATTATGACCAGCATCACATGAATCCATTGGAAATAGTGCTTCATCATCAGCTAATTGGTTGTACGTCAAGACACTCCCCACAACTCTCTGATTATCAATTTTGTGAAAAGACTCATTCTGGACCATTTTGTCAATCACAATGTAACTGTACATAACAATATTTGTGACTACAGGATTTGGGTACATCAGGAAGCCTCTGCTGATACCATCAATATACTTGTAATTTTTATGTACATCATTTTCAGTGTTGCAAGCTAGCATGCCCTTACAACAATCGCAGTTCATTTTTTTGAAAATTGCATAGCAACAATAGCCTGCTACATAAACTATTTCTTGCAAGATATTCCTGCATTTTTCAAAATCTTCTTTTGTTAAAGTTATGTCGAACCGATCTACCTCATCTGAATGCGATATAATTTCCAGTCCTTCCCAATTAGTCTGAGAATCCCTTAGTACAATTTTCTTGTCATTAATTGTCAAATTCCTCTCCAACACTGACATTATTCGAATCTTTTTTTCACGCTCAAATATCTGTCTAATAGAAATGTTGTAATTACCACCTAAAAGTTGCCTATACTGACCAAATCTAGATTCTAATTTATCAGTTTGAAATTTGGCAGTGAGTATATATCTCATATTTAGCTCTCATGTACAGTAAATAGCTATTTCTGTAATGGCATGAGTAATGTGCTTTAGAGCTGTGAAAGTTTCACGTGTGAGTTTTCCACCTATAGACTCCATTTTTTCCCATGCTTCTAACCAATTTTCAAAGTTTTTAAGGAATTTAATTTTTTCATCATCAGTGGAAGTAGTTAATGGAGTAGAATAAATATTTTTTGTTCTATCACCCTTGTTGGGTGCATGCACAATCATTATTGCCCACCATGTGTGAATAATCTTTATGTAGTCTGCAACAGTAGGATAGCATGTTAAGAAATGTTTCTTGCCAATACTAAAAAGTGCTTCCACAACATATTCATTAAAAATCTGCATGGCCAATTTTACATTTTGCCTTTCCAAAACTGATGGAGAGAGTGCTTTTACTGATAGCTTATATGAATCTTTCAGTAAATATTCTGCTTCATAGGTGTACAGTTTTTGCAAAGTTTTAAAAGGAACCAACTGAGTTTTGTGATTTTCATAATAAACTCCATCTGATGAAAATTCAGGATACGTCATAGTTTCTCTACATTTTTTTTGGTTTAGCCAGTTATTTCTGATGCATTTGAGTAAGTGAACAGATTCAAACATGAAAAAGAGTGGTCTACTACTATCTACTGGGTGTGGATATACTACTGATAATTTTGGTGGCTTGGCAAACAGTGATACAGCCTTACCATTAATGACATTGTTGTCAGTTATGGCACATATAACCTGGAAACCTATCTCCTCCAAACCAACAATAACTTTCTTCAAAATGGTATGGAGAACTTCAGCTTTCATACATTTTGCTGGAATGATGTGTACAACATCCCTAAATTTTGACATGCCACTGCTAATCATAAAGACATATGCACTTGTTGCAGCTTCAACAGTATCAGATGCTACCCCAACAATATTTCCACATTTATAATCAAAATATGGCTATGTGAATTTCATCCACCATTAGCGTTACCTTTGTATCAACTGCCTCAAGTGTTTTTAACTCGTTTTTCTATTATATATACTAGGAAATTGCAGGGTTTTTGTTCAGAATCAGGCCCGTAAGTTTTTGACATGAAAATCCTTTTGACTGTGGAGTAACTTCGTAGTATCAGAAAATTCTTTTCCCTTAACAATCTGTAACCCTTTGGAGAGCTGTCGTAAAACAATGAAGAAAATACCAACAGTTCTGCAGAATACTCACATCTGTTCATTGTCATCAAATTTAATTGCTCACAAACAAACTGAAGTGTACTGAAATGTTGAAATGACTGTTCTTTGATTACTGATAGCAGTGAAATTACCAAATTTATTATAGTAACAATGTTACAAGGTTTTGCTGTTTTCTGCTCCCTTATGTCTGTCATTCGTAATTTACTCAACAAGAAGTCAAGATGCCAAGTATAGTTAACAGCTACAGGGATTTTATGATATCCAAGCATTTTCAACTGAACATCATTTATAAACATATTAATATTACAGTTCCCTTTAATTGTCACTGACCGGATTATGGAAGTGTGTAGGGACTCGATTATTCTGCATATTATCAGTGATTCATCCTTACTTACAACACTCCAGTATGATGTGTCCAAAAGATCTAGCTTATTTTTTAGTTCACTGACACTGAAAAATTGCCTTGCGCTTCGCTGGTGTTCTTCAATTTTACTTTGCAACACCGTTGTCTGTAGCGCCTGCTCTTCTTTTCGCTTTTGTCTTTCACCTGGAGACTCTCTTGAAGTAGTAGATGAAGACAAGTAAGCTGGACAGTTTGGAAGTATGGAAGGGATTGCATCATGTTTCAGCCTTGGGATTTTCAACTTTGCTGTGAGTTTCTTCCCAGTTGTCCCATCGAAGAAGGATGTCTCGGATTCAATATCGTTAGACCTGAAGTGTAGCTCACACACCTGAAAATTGTTTAAAAGCAATGTTAACCTATGTACAAAGCTTAGAGAGAGAGAGAGACGAGAGATAGAGAGAGAGATAGAGGAAGAGAGGAGAAGAGAGCGAGAGAGAGAAGAACTAGAGAGAGAGAGAGAGAGAGAGAGAATGATGAAGAAATCAAAGAAAGAATGAAGAAGTAAACTCCCAGGAACGTTCTTACAACGTAATGACACTACGTACTTATAAAGTTACATTTTAACTACATACACTTGGAAAATATAATGCACTTGGCAATATTAATAAAAGGAATATGGTGCTTACCCTACTATTCTTGTTAGGAACATACTGGGCTCTCTTGATGGCCTGCAGCTACTTTGATTTTTCTTCATTACTATTTGGGAATGAAAACACACTTCACTTTCGGTCCATTTCGGTAATTCCCTTTGCAGTAAGGTACACATCACATAAACGGCATTATTGTGCAGTTCCAGGTGAATATTACGGGTCTATATAGAGTAAAATTTTCCGAAATAACAGCAGAAAACTGGAAAGAAATAGAGCGCGACCTCTTCATTCAAAGTGGAAAGCACCACTGACTTAGCACTACCAAGGTCGCGTCACACCTCTTCACCCCCCAATTGATCTGGCCTTCTCCTCTAGATGGCCTTGGCTCGACCCTATGTTAGGCAAGTGCCATGGCACTCTCCTGGTGAGAATTTTTGAAGTACTAACCAATGGGTGTGCTGACTTTCCCTTTCTTGTCTTCCTACTTCAACAAGGGCTCTCCTTTTTCCTGGGCCAGGCTAGCTCAAACTGTGTTGCTTCTCCGCCTCTCCTTCTCTCTTCTTCTTAGCAGCAGCTACTTGGTCCCTGAACCAATGAATTCAGTTGCTCCCCCTGAGACCCAGCCCCGTCCTACTTTGTAGGAGGTTCCAGTAATCTTTGGCAAATTCATACATGTTGCTGTGGCTATTGTGACCCTAAAACTACCAGCAAGGTGGTTGGTAGGGGGAGGGGTGGCCTTTGGGAAGCGTACCATCATCTGCATAGACTGTAATGGCAGTGTGGTTAGGCAAGGGTATGGGCCAATGGGTGGCACCCATTCATAAATGGGAATGGCCCTTTTGTGATGTGGCACTGGCAACAAGACTGTTCCGGAGAATTAGTGGGAGACACCGGACCGCATGCTGCTGAGAGTAATTTGGGCCAGGGTCTACAAATACTGGGCATTGCTCCTTACTGAAAGAGTGGAACTGGGAGTGTTCATCAGAGCTAGTTGGTGGCACTCAAGGACCCAATTAGGTTACGTAAAATACAATTTAGATTAAGGATGCACTGGTGGCACTCAACACCAAAGGGTACTACGGTACTTGTTGTGTGTTTTTATACACAAGTGATGTTTGTGGTTTTGGCGCTTGGGTGCCAGGTGTTCAGAGGGCCAGATATGTGGCACTCACGGTGTATATGAACGTGGAAACACAGTGCAAGTGAGCCATGAGTGCAAAATCTGTGAGCACTAGATACTGCTGTGAAACCACTGTGCCAGTAATGTAATATCTACATGATGGTGGATTATACTTATGGTGCTGATGGGTGATAACACAGTCCACGTCGCAAATGAGGCAGACTTGATGTGGCACTCCAAGAAGCAGTGAGATCATGGATTCTTACCTTGGTATCATTATTTCTGACTAGGGGGTAGCACTGACAAAACAAGAGAATAGGAATTTACATTATATTTAATTTGATAAAGGACTCAGTAGAGAAATTCTGGGTCTTAATTGATTAAATATATTTACATTAGAACAGAAGAGCATATCAAGCAGGGATATTCATACGAGATGTTGGCACTTATAGTTTTGTGATCGAGGGAGTAAATGAGACAATAATGCAATCATTAATTAGATATGTTCTTGGACACAAGAATTAAATAACTGAAGTGCCAAAACAATGGGGCAATCAATAATTCCTTGAAGGTTTGATGGTTGTAAACGGACAATAGTGGAGCAAAGGGAAGATAAAACTGTATTTATGGCCTTTCTGTAAACGCGGAGAAAGGGCACATTAACGCTTGATGAATTAGAACAACATCTAACTGTACAAATAACATTGCTGAAGGCTCAAGGATGGTGACGTCAACTTACGATCAGGCAATTTACTAATTAACACTGGTGACGTATATGACAATGAATCAATTTGATGGAAATGTGAATAAGAATAAAAAAATGGATTGAAAACCTTTTGGTTAGACTTTACTTTAAATGCTGAGTGGAGAATTTCACAAATTAACATCAAAAGAGCCTCACTTCATGGGACTTTTAAGTGTGCACTCAGGGAGGATGTGGTTAAGGAGGCCTTCGATCAGGAAACAAATTGATCAGGGGAACCACGACCGGGCGTGCTCTGTACAAAGTTCCGTCTGCCTCTCTCTCTTTCTCTTCATAGCTATCCTGGTCTTTTTATCAGCTCCTCCAACTTGCCGGCTTCCAGTGTCTCAGACATCTTAGGTGAGAGTTCTACTGATCAGTGAATGTTGTTAGACCTCCGACCAGCAATAAGGCATTAGCTGAAATAAGAGATCTTCGGCCAGTAGATCATAAAGATGAATGCAGCGTAACGCTTAAAGAAGTCGTAGGAGGATTATGAGACGCGGGTGTTTCGGACCCTGATGAACCTATTATATTTTCACAACGGGAACACAAAGGGAACAAGAGGGGAGCAGAACGCTCGTTTCCTTAGGCTCAGACTGGCTTTCAAAAAACGGAAATCGTTAGTGAGGATATATATATATATATATATATATATATATATATATAATATATATATATATATATTATATATATATATATATATATATATATATATATATATATATATATATATATATATATGGGAAATGGGAATCTATGGTAAAAATCTCATCAAAACCGTTCAAGAGATGTGGATTGTTGGAAAGGAGGGGGTATGAAAAAGAGGGGTTATGGCCCCTTTAGAAATGGCCCTCGAATTTCGTCTTTCGACTTAACCTTTCATGGAGGGAGGGGAGACTATGGTAAAAATCTCATCAAAATCAGTTAAGAAATGTGGATATTTAAATATGATCGGCTAAAAAGAGGGTTTATGACGCCTTTATAAAAGACCCTCGAATTTCGGATGTTGAATAAAACCTTTCCTGGACTGGGGGAGGAGAGTCTATGGTAAAAATTTCAACAAAACCGGTCAAGATATACGGTTTTTTAGAAATGAGAGGCGATGAAAAAGAAGGGTTATGTCCCCCTTAGACAAGCTCTCGAATTTTAAAATGAAGCTTCCTATGGCAGTTCATTTTAAGGAAAATATATTCAATATGTAACACTGAGTTGTTGCATTATTAAAGATAATGATAGCGTTTACAATAGACCATTACTTAAATGCCATATCAAGGCAGCGAAGAGCAATAAAGCAGATAAAATATTAACCTTTAAATACGTCGTTTGTTTTGACTTGAACAGCTAAAGTTTCGCAGTTATGCGTCAAGGTAAATGGATAATAAATGCTCATTACGAATGTCCCATCTTATTTCATAGCATCGTGCAAAACGAACAAATAGATATGTGAGCGTTATTAAGAAAATCGCCCAACTTAACGAATACCTCTGACCAGGACACCTGGCACCCGGCAAATAAATCATTTGCCGATTCGACTGTTTACTTTCCATTTACACTCCTGTAATTACTAATAGGAAACGTTTTCTACGATTATTATTGTTTCAGTTTTTCCGTTGAAATTACCTTTATAGTTAAACAAATTTTTAAGATTTTTACCGTAAAGATCATGTTAAACAATTATTTGATTGTTTCTTAACATTTCAGAAACTGATACGTCATTTTTATTAAAAAAAAAAAAAAAAAAAAAAAAAAAAAAAAACACCCGACAGGGAAATTTTCTTATTTGTCAAGTGATGAACTAAGGAAACGTTCTTCAATTAAAACATCTTTAGATGAGTATATTAAGGTAGTGAGAGAGAGAGAGAGAGAGAGAGAGAGAGAGAGAGAGAGAGAGAGAGAGAGAGAGAGAGAGAGAGAGAGAGAGAGAGAGAGAGAGAGAGAGAGAGAGAGAAAGAAAGAAAATAAATGTTACTTGTAAAGAAAATCTATTCTCGTTGCAGAACGCCCTAAAATGCATCAGAACTAAAATCTATTGAATCATTGCATCGGAAGTTACTAGAATAAGTCTCTGAAAAGAAAAGAGAAAATATATATACCAAGATCAGTTTACGTTAGATCCTAGGAAACTTTTGATGCATCGCAGTCTCTTTTTCAGATTCAATGTTTTCCGGACCTAGTGTCACATGTAGGAAGGAATTACTAATAAAATCTAGCAGGAGCATAAATCTTGAACTTCGTTTTGTCCTTACCGTCACTAGTAACACCAAAAAGAGAATCAAGTTATATTTATTCTCTATAATATCCGAAGCGCAAGTGATAATAAAAAGAATGTACGATGGGATGGAAACTGGAAATATTATTCTGAATATAACATTGTATGAAAATATTACTAAAGAACAGATTATCTAGTAAAGATCGCTGTACGTAGCAGATCTGTATATACGGATTATAACAATATTTACAGGCATTCCGTTGGCTAAGAGATTAATCCATACTATTCTGAAAAAAGCATCTTTTGCACGAAGGTTTAATATACCCTATACCAGCAACCAACCTAACCTGAAATTGTGCATACTCAGGAGAAGTTTAAATTTCATGATTTTTTGTTGATTTTACTCAGAAAACAATATCCAGTACTTTCGAATAAGGAGGGAGGTATTGGTTATAGGTTACACTAGAATTCACAGAATTATATTGCTTGAAAGCAGAATAAAAGAGCAGATATTCTGAATGTCACTGCTTAAGCAATAGTGGATACGGAGTATTTAGTACAGTGACTTATACGGAAGCAGGCAAATGTGGCTTTATAACGGCACACAAGCTTCCTGACTTGCCCTTTGAGAGGGACTATTTATGAGATTCCTGAGAGCAATATGACCAGGTATTGCCTTTGACAAACAAATATGATTAACCAATTATTTCCAGAAATCATTTACGAATAGTTTCGTAATGGATACGATGGCAATTTTCATAAGCATCTCTGAGTTAGTGATGCTTTTTGATAGCATTAGGAATATGTTAGAGAAGGAAACCAATCGTTATGGATGTCATATTCTTTCAATGAAAGGATTTTCAGTACTGAAGAATGTAAGTTGTATGAATGTTTTTTATAACTGAAGAGCCTCTAATATTAATATTCCCGCTTCTCTTCTCCAAGTATTTTGTGTTCCAAAAGTAAAATTACTTACATGTTAATCAATTTCATATGATTTCACATTAATTATATGTAATTAATGAAACCAGGGAACATGGCAGTACTAACCTTTACAAATGAGGGAAAACTGGAAATTTACAGCTTAAATTAGTTGAGAGAAGGGAAAGATCTTGTTAGGAATCAAAGGTAAAAAGTACTGCCACAACAAAAGTTAAGGAGAATGGGACGCTGGTGATGGGAAGCTACTCCAAGTATGTAGGTATAAGTATCTTCATGTGTTAAAATGCGCATAACTATGCTACCGTGATTCATACACATACATTGAGCTACGAATGTCCTTAAATATCTAATTCGCCCTACCTCAGAACTAACATATGTTAAACGAAGGGGAATTTTTTAGTCGATAAGAAAATTGTCGGCTCACGGGCGCGAACCATCGAATCAACAAATATAAGACGCACAACCACGCCGCCACTGCAAGAGGATATAAGTTTATACCGCCTCTAAACTAAAAATACCTGTCGTTCTCAGGTGTTAATTATTTTGGAGT
The DNA here is from genome assembly GCF_015104395.2 of Macrobrachium nipponense. Taxonomy (NCBI): domain Eukaryota; kingdom Metazoa; phylum Arthropoda; class Malacostraca; order Decapoda; family Palaemonidae; genus Macrobrachium; species Macrobrachium nipponense. The sequence continues at coordinate 32,856,149 of NC_061109.1, forward strand.
CGGCATCAACCCACCTCGACCTCGGTAACGTTGTAGTGCTTTTGTCCGCACATAGTCATTATATGAGTCATATCACATTACCGTGATTCATATACATAAATCGAGCTACAAATGTCCTGTAATATCTAATTCGATTTACTTCGGAATTAATATTTTCACATATGTTAACCAAAAGGGAATTTTTTAAGTCGATAAGAAATGTGTCGGCCCACGGGCGCGAACCATCGAACCAACAAATTAATGACGCACAGTGAAACCTTAAGGGCCCCGTAGACGTTACGATCGCCAGATCCGGCCATCTGAAACAGAAGTAAATGTCACTGCCTATGGCAGTGGTTCCCAACCTTTTCTGGTTTGAGGCACCCTTGGCAAGCCTTTCAAAAGTTCCCGGCACCCTTATAAGAAAATATACATTTAAAATCTGTAGTTTTTTGTTTTTATATTTTTTTTTATTTCGACAGTTTGCATGCAACAACACCTTATACCTAGATGATATGAAAATACTCTTTACTCTGATCCTGCTATAATAAAAAATAGTATTACAATACAAATATGTAATTGTGACAAATGTTACAATAGTTGCACGATGTATTCAAGTAGCTATAGTGTTACACTATGATACAAGACAAACACACAAATAGACCACAGTGAACCATGCATGTATACTTAGTGTGAAACTTGTGATTGATGCTTTGAACACAAACTCTTGATATCAGGTCTTATTGTTGATAAGGCCACCTGCATATCATCCTCAAGTGAAAGAAGTCTATTTCTTTGTTTCGATTTTATTGTAGCCATGGCAGAAAATGCCTGCTCGCACAGATACGATGTGGAGAAGGGCAAAAGTAGAGAAATAGCTTTCTTAGCCAAATTAGGATATTCCTCCAATGTTCTATGCCAAAAAGCTACCAGTGTCACGTCACTCTTCTCAAATTTGACTTTCAGTGTGGAATCAGAAGATATAGCAAGAAATTCGTCACGTTCTATTGCCGTGAAGTTCAGCTCTTCAGCCATGTCAGCCAGTTCGAAGGGTGATACAATCCAATCGAGTTTCTCTGTAGAAAACGACGGAAAATACTTATCAACTGCTTCTCTCAGCTGTTCCAAGTGATTAAGAATCAGATTTTTTACAGTTCCAAGACAGTTATATCCTGGTTGTTGAAGAGAAGGAAATTTTGACACATTGTCTTTCTGAACAGCTGACTTCCATGATTTCAGCTCTCCCTGGAAACCTTTCATCTTGTTAGCTGATGTTACAAATCCCTCAAGTCTCCCCTGCATTAAGAGATTTCGTTCATTCAGCTTCATGAAAATGTCTGCCAAATATGACAGCTTCAAACACCAAGTATAATTTTCAAGCATGTCTCTCCTCTCGGTAAAAGGCTTTTAAATCTTCTTTGAGTTCAAGAACGCGGTTCAGTACGCGGCCTCTTGATAACCACCTTATGTCAGTATGCAAATTCAGTGAAATATGAGCCACACCCATTTTTTGACACATCTTTTGAAAAACTTTTTTTAGTGGCCTGGATTTGATGAAATTAACTATCTTGACAGCCTGGTTTTAAAACCTCTGTCAACTCTTCTCCACACATCTTGGCTACTAACGCCTCTCTGTGTAGGAAGCAGCGAGTTGGAATTATAGATGGATTTTCTTTCAATAAACTAGTGATGAAGCCTTTGTGCTTCCCTATCATCGACGGTGCACCATCAGTACATATGCCACAAGAATAATTCCATGAAAGACCATGTTCAATGAGGTACGAATTTACAGATGCAAAGATATCCTCTCAAGTGGCTGTAGTCAAATTCT
>NC_061109.1:32865458-32867958 GCF_015104395.2 Macrobrachium nipponense
CATGGGATGTATCAAAGCAGCATTTAAGGTTCTAATACATAAAAGCACCTTAGGCCTAGAGGTTTTCCCTGTCTAACTTATTCAAGCTACGTGGCTATCCCTCTGAATTTTGTTCCGCTCTCTCTCTCTCTCTCTCTCTCTCTCTCTCTCTCTCTCTCTCTCTCTCTCTCTCTCTCTCTCTCTCTCTCTCTCTCTCTCTCTCTCTCCATAAAATCACATATATTTATAGATATGTGGAACATAATGCAAGCAGGCTGACTTAAAAATATTAGGCAAGTGTGACTATATAAGGATGGTCCGAGAACCTGTGGTATATATATATGTATATATGTATATGTATATGTATATGTATGTATGTATATATATATATATATATATATATATATATATATATATATATATATATATATATCATATATATATACATATATATATATATATATATATATATATATATATATATATATATATATATATGTATACATACATACATATATATATATATATATATATATATATATATATATATATTAGCAGTACGAAAAAGAGAACTTTGGAATCTTCTGGCTAAATGTCCATTGGTAAAAGTATCCTCATGAAGATTTATTGAAGACGCTCCTTTACTTTCCGCTTTGAACCTGTGGTATATATATATATATATATATATATATATATATATATATATATATATATATATATATATACCACAGGTTCAGAGCGGAAAGTAAAGGAGCGTCTTCAATAAATCTTCATGAGGATACTTTTACTAATGGACATTTAGCCAGAAGATACCAAAGTTCTCTTTTTCGTACTGCTAATAAATTTCGTCCGTATAATGCGCGGTACTAAATCCTACCTTCATGTTCGGAAGTCTCTCCTCTTCTGTTGCCTTCCCGTCACATGGGTATCAATTCTTCCTTTGAATTCCTGCAGGAGCACTTTAGCAAGTTCAATCTAAGGGCTTTCTCGCCCGGATATAGAGCATATTGCCGTTCTCCAACCTTTCATTATCTCCCGTATCACTTCCTATCCATTACACCTACGCAGCATCTTCCCTTTCTCTTTAGCATTTTACGACAATCACTTTATTCTTTTTAAACTGAAGTAGTTTCATTTTACGTTTATTGTTTTATTCTTATTCTGATGCCAATAAATTCATGGAAGCACTGACCTTTGACCTTTTGCTGGATATTCAATAAAACTGAAAGCTATAATTAGAAATGAATCATTGTTACTGTTTTAGGAATTATATTACTTTCACATGAACAAAAAATCGAAAAGATTTTATTCCATGTAAACTTCTATTACTTCTGCATTTAAGATCCATTATTTCTTCTTTATGATATACTTTTTCAGCAGCTAAAATATTCCCCGAAGATATTCCCAAGTAATAGTTTTCGGAATTCATACATTTTTCCCTACCCAAAACTATTATCTAATCGATTGCTAAAGAAATTATTAAGATAATATTTTTCCCTATTACCTCCTATGTATTTGAATTTAAATTCCCTTGTCCTTCGCTAACGCCTTATTTGCTTCGTAAAACCTCTACCTACTCATTTGGCTCCCATGGTTCTCATAAAGCGTCCACCTCAGGGGAAAAAGATAGCTAAGCTTAAGCTCTGCTATAAGGCCGAATCTCCCTGCCTTCCGTAGAGGTTATTATAAAGGAAATTTTCTTACTATATTATGATTGATATACTCATCTTTTTATAATCCCATTTCAGCCTCTACCACCGAGTAATGGTGACCATTACTTTTATAGTGTTCCCAAAGTAAAACGATCCACTCTCTCAAAATAAGAATGACCAAATTTCAGTGGGGAGAGAGAGAGAGAGAGAGAGAGAGAGAGAGAGAGAGAGAGAGAGAGAGAGAGAGAGAGAGAGAGAATTGAAATTTCTTCTCTAAGAAATAAATACTTTTTCTGACTTTACGCATATGGTTCTGCGGGTATCAGACACAATAAATATCGGCAAACCACAAGAAAAAACACGAAATATTTCGAATTGTGGTACATAAACGAACATTCATGTAATAAGGTAACAACTGATGTTTGTATCGGCAAATGGCGTAACAACACATGATTCATGCAAAGGAAGAATGTTGCAAAACGAAATGTACGCCTTCGGCAGATGATGATAATGTAAGCCACTTTACTCTTCTAATGACATGTGTTTGATGGCTTCTTAGGATCATGCATATAAATTAAATGCTTATCCTTTAATCTTAATTAACCACATTATATTAATTTTAGCAATTTTTACTATCCTATGAAGCTTTTCACAAATGCTTCATTTGTAACTCATCCTAACAATTGGCTTTCGCGTATTTCAAATTATGGGGATTCTTTTCTATTGGATCGATTCGTGTCTGATAATGCATGATTTATGTTGCCTATAAGGAAATTTAACAAAAGAGTAACCTCAGCAGAAACCAAATCCAGTTACCAGCACCTGTGCTCTTTTGAAAGGTACTTAATTCCCTCTATGATAACGGTATA
>NC_061109.1:32872958-32882958 GCF_015104395.2 Macrobrachium nipponense
TATTCCAATAATCGTCTTTGGGCAAAATGCGGTTACCTTAAAATATATTGAGGAAGTAATGTATATAGGTTTCAATCTCTTTTTTTTTATTGCTACAGAAAATCTCATTTGCTAAATTAATCTAACCTTTTCATATAAATTTCCTAACAAATTAACATGCAAATGAAACGGATACTTTATACTTTTATGGAATACTTTTGTCATATATATATATATATATATATATATATATATATATATATATATATATATATATATATATATATATATATATATATATATATATATATATATATATATATATATATATATATATATATATATATATATATATATATATATATATATATATATATATATATATATATATATATATATATATATATATATATATTATATATATATATATATATATATATATATATATATATATATATATATATATATATATATATATATATATATATATGACAAAAGTATTCCATAAAAGTATAAAGTATCCGTTTCAGTGCAAAAGTTCATTTGCATGTTAATTTGTTAGGAAATTTATATGAAAAGGTTAGATTAATTTAGCAAATGAGATTTTCTGTAGCAACAAAAAAAAAAAAGAGATTGAAACCTATATACATTATTTCCTCAATATCTTTTAAGGTAACCGCATTTTGCCCGAAGCAGATTATTGAGATAAAAAACAGTATTGTTCGAATCTCCAGCCTTTACAAGCTACTCTAAGTATTTTGATAGCCGGTGCAAAGATATGTGGATATGTGGAATTCTAATCAATTATTTATTAAATCATGCATTTACATCCTTTGAATTCGTGACGGGCTCTAAATAAAAGAAAAGAAAGTGTTTATTTAACCCTGTATATTATTTCATCAGGAGGAAGGATAATAAACACTTACCTTCCAGGTAATCTACTTAGCTCTAATTGACTGGTGATAGAATCTTACTCCCTTGGGCTGTATCAAAGCAGCATATAAGGTTATTCCATACATGCCAGCATCTTAAGCCAAGAGGCTTTCCCTATCTTTACCTTATTCAAGCCGAGAGTCTATCCATGTATACTTCCCTCTGCTCTCTCTCTCTCTCTCTCTCTCTCTCTCTCTCTCTCTCTCTTCCTTCCCTCCTCTCGTCTCTCTCTCTCTCTCTCTCTCTCTCTCTCTCTATACTTGAACTCGTGAACATTATGCAAACAGTAATTGACGAAAGTAGACCGACTAGGGCGTCAAGGATGCACTGAAGGTACCAACGGGTTCTTGGTCACAACATTGTTAGATTCACTGATCGACACACTTTGTTACAAAGTCAAATTGATATGAAAATTATATTGGAAATCGGAAAAATGGAATTGCAAAACAACTCGATTCAAATGAATGGTAAAAACTCAATTACAGGCACTTTACATGGTGTCGGAGAGAGAGGTCCTCGTAGATGCGCTGACGATAGAGGGTGGGGGTGGTAAGGAATTTAGTACTGGAAAAATACTTGGACTGGTAGTGTGCCTTGGACTAAGTCCTCTGTGTCTCTGACGAGACGCTTTGTTCGTTGGTCCTCTTATCCCTTTGCCGGATTAGCTTCCCATTCTTTTCGTGGGTCATCCATTTTCCATCGTTTTGCTTGACCTCGTGCTTCTCTTTGTTGAACGCATGCTGAAGTGCTGGGCACATGGGAAATCCCGTGACACGTGGTGGCCTAGCTTTCTCTTTTTGGGTGCAGGCCAACTGTCCTGGATTAGAGCATCCTGTGGTGTTGACTCAGGGCTTCGTTAAGCAGAGCCTGAGGTAATCTTACAATGGAGTCTTGTCTCCAATGGGGGCGAAGTGACGTGGAAAGAGCTTCAACATAGTCACTTATTGAAGGAAGGGCAATGAAAAGCCTGCCAAAGAGAGAAAGCGAGACATATGTGGAATAGGCAAAATCTTTACAACTGAATGCTAATGTCAATGGTGATATGGAATAGCATTACATTGAAGTCTTTTGAAAATATTCCTAATTAAGAGGAGAACTGGCTTGAAATGAGATGTCCTACGTTGCAATATATATATATATATATATATATATATATATATATATATATATATATATATATATATATATATATATAAATGGTGATGCCATGGAGGACAATGGAAAGGCCAGATCTTTCGGTTTACACGACCCTTTACTTAAGGCACAACTGATCATAAAAGAGCAAAAACATAGTACAAGTAGGCTTAGTATCCAAACTGACATTACAAGATTAGCATAAGGTCCAATTCACTCTACAGAAACGAAAAAACGCCCGTGGGCAAGATTAAAGATTTAAGGCAGCCACCCACATGTGGTCAACAGATAATTTAGTCAGAAAACAACACATTTTGAAAAGCAAGGAGGCATATACGACTTAGTAACATCCCGAAAAAATAGATCAAGGATTTAGGCACGGTGCATTGTCAAGGCAAATTTTAATGGAAAAAAAATAAATGTTGTATTAGTTAACATAAAATTTACAAAAATGTTCCAACAATGAGTGAGAAACGCAAATAGGATATAAATATAGCGAGCATGAGAGAGGAGAGAGAGAGAGAGAGAGAGAGAGAGAGAGAGAATAACTATAAACATGTGGGACTAATCAATTAGTAGTTAATTCTTTTATTTTAAGATCCTTCACAAACATTTTACAAATATATGGGTCCAAATAGTACAATCCCAGAGTGAGATTTAGGTTGTTTTTATTAGTGATTTGTATAATTGCTGATTCCAGCAAGTTTCTTGAAAAATAATAATTAGACCTAGCAATTGCAGAGCTCTTGCCCCAATTTATACAATGAGATTTTTCGTTCAGATGGGTAAATAGTGCATTTGAAGTCTAGGCTGTTTTAACTGAATACATATGCTGCTTAATACGTACACATAAATTTTTACTTGACTGACCGACGTAAGAAGACGGGCAATCTTTACAAGGAATTTTGTAAATTAAGTTGTTATTTGTTACGGGACTATTCTTAATTAGCATATCTTTAATGGTATTGTTATAAGAGAACACAACATTAACATTAATTGATTTAAATATTGATTTTATGGTTCCAAATCCACGAAAGTAAAGCAATTTAAGTATATTTTTTAGGGGGTTCTTTTTCATTATTAACAACACTAAAACTATTTATGAGCTTTTTGATAACATAAATCAATTATATGAGGTGGGTAGCAGAAATCGTTTCCTATCTTTTTATGTATTCTATTTCTTGGTCAAGATATTGTGGACTCGTGATCCGCAAAGCACGTAAGAACATAGAAGAAAAAAATTAAATTTTAATATCAAGATGGTGGCCAGAATAAAAATGTACATATGTTAAATTATTTGTAGGTTTCCTATAAATAATGAATTTAAATTGAAAAGATTCTCTGTGTATTAATACATCTAGGAAAGGGATGACATTGTTATTTCCAATTTCATTAGAGAATTTTATGGATGACACTAAATTATTCAATTTCGACAATAAATCTTTTACATCGATATCAACAGGTAAGACTACTAAGATGTTATCTATATACCTGAGCCATTTTAAGGGGACAAGTGTGATATTCGGGAGGCGTTGTCTTAAAAAAAATTCTATGTATAAGTTTGAAAGGAGAGGTGATAAAGGGTTACCCATGGCCTTACCACATATTTGTTGGTAATATTCTCCATTAAAAATAAATCTGCAATCACAAATACACAACTTAATCAATGAAATTATGTGACAAAGGAGCATACATCAAAACTGACAAAGATATCACTAGGGTTTAATACAATGTTATTTAATTTTTCCAAAAGATCAAGAGAATTCCGGATGTGTGAATTGGATACAGTTCCAAGTAGCGGGATAACAATTTAGTAATATATTTAGATAGTTTATAAGCAATTGATTCTACAGTACTAATAATTGGCCGCATAGATATATTTTCCTAATGAGTTTTAACTAGGCCATATGAATAAGGTAATAAGGGACACTTTACAGTTAATATACACAAGGGTTCTTTTTTATCTTTAAGAATTTGTTTCATAGTGATGTTAAACTTTTTTATTATTTGGTCCAACGGAATTTTTGTGAGTTTTTTGTAACTTGTTTCATCTTCTAATAAAGTAAGCATGCCTGTAGTCCATTTTGTCCAGAACTACTAAACTATTGGATTTATCAGCCTTAGTAATGTGTAAGCTAGTATTATTCTACAATTCTTTTAAACATTTTCTGTAGAGAGTGGGGAAATTATTTTCATGATAGGCATAGGTAGCACTATATGTCATGCCTTTGATAATGTATAAATGGTTTTGTGGTAGGTCATAGTATTTTTCAAACTTATATACAGATGTCACTATTGATAAAGCTGAAGGTTTGTTACAAATGAAGAAAGACAAGCCAAAGCCTAATGCACGGACTGCATTTTCACTTATTTGTTTACTTGTAAGTGAAAATTTATGTGTACGTATTAGCAGCATGTGTATTCAGTTCTTCTTCTCAAGAGCTTGCTGTCTTCGAATCGCTTTCCATAAAAAAAATAGTTCCAAAATTAAACAATCAAACTACCGCTACCCCTCTATACCTGGCAAAACTATGTTTACTTGGAACCTTTCCTTCTTCTTCTGGTCACTCGTCTTCTTCCTTTCACTTGAGATGGTAATTTTCTTAGCATTGTAGTAGGTTTTCTATGAATTTTAAATGTATGTGCATATGTATTAATCCTTTTTACAGCCGTGATGATGGGTCTGGACCCCGAAACGTCTCTTAATAAAATCTTTTTAAATTACTAGAAGAATATATATGTATAATATTATATATATCAATATATGATTATAATTATATCTATATTATATATATAATAATAATTATAATCTATATACATATATATATATATATTAATAATCTATTATTAATAATAATATATATATTTATATAATATATAATATATAATATTATATAGTTTTGCCAGGTATAGAGGGGTAGCGATAGTTTGATTGTTTAATTTTGGAACTATATTTTTTTTATGGAAAGCGATTCGAAGACAGCAAGCTCTTGAGAATAAGAACTGAATACACATGCTGCTAATACGTACACATAAATTTTCACTTACAAGCAATCAAATAAGTGAAAATGCAGTGCGTGCATTAGGCTTTGGCTTGTCTTTCTTTATTTGTAACAAACCTTCAGCTTTATCTATAGTGATATCTATATATAAGTTTGACAAATACTATGACCTACCACAAAATCATTTATACATTATCAAAGGCATGACATATAGTGCTACCTATGCCTATCATGAAAATAATTTCCCCACTCGCTATACACACACACACACACACACACACACACACACACACACACACACACACATATATATATATTATATATATTATATATATATATATATATATATATATATATATATATATATATGTGTGTGTGTGTGTGTGTGTGTGTGTGTGTGTGTGATTGTGTAATGTGTATATATACGTTTATTTGCAAAATTACCCTTTAATTTTTATAATGTTTAGCTGATTTAAGAAAAGGGAATTAGAAATAGCCTGAACAGCAAAAGTGTTAAAAAACTTGTTCCCTCAATACATACTCACTCAGTCTGTAAATAAAAAAAAAATATCGTAAAGTAATTTGTTGAGAAAATTGTGGAACTTATTATTTTTCCCTAACGTGGAAGGATAAACATTTCAAAGATCAAAGATGTACCTCTGATGCTCAGACATAATGAACACATGCAGATTCCATGTCATTTCTGAGGTAGTTTCAGACATCCTGAATGATTCAGCAAGTCATTAAAGTTTATACAGTATTGAAGGATTTCATAAAAAGATATTTCCTCTTTGTTATAATTTCTCTCGATGACTACCCCAGGGTATTTTTAAAATATACTATATATGTATATATATATATATATATATATATATATATATATATATATATATATATATATATATATATATATATATATATATACAATTGTTCTAATGTCGGTGCCTTAAATATTTGCTGGATTTCTGTCCCAACAGATGATCACAGAGAGTTTCGCTATAATTCCAAGAAAAAACCTACTAATTTTGAATAGATCTGACTTAGATCTTCAAAGCAGATCCATGTAGAATCACTAAAGGGAAAATAATTGCTTAGGCCCTTTCTCAAATGAGGTAAAGATTACGTAAACACAGAGGGCTCACTAAATTAATTATATTTACATTAAAAAAACGGACACAAATCAGAGGGATGAGAAATTACTACGTTGGAAATAACAAGGTGCTGCTAAAATGAATTGGATGCACGACGATTCGTTACAATAAACATTAACGCACACAACGGGAAGATGTCAAGGCAAAACTCAGCTCTACAATCACTAATTTCACAGTAATGTTAACACTTACTACTTCAACACAAAATTACTGAAGGGTACTCGCACAATGAAATGGCAAACAAATCACGCGGAGAAATAACACGATAGTGCTGACTAAAGAAAATTCTCGTTCGGGCACATTACCTTTCGTTGGGATGACAGTGTCTTTGAGATGGAAGAGCACCGGCAGAGGGGAAAACTTTGAATTTGAAGGGGGTTACCACTTACAGTGAAGCATTTAGATCGAGGACGAGCCATCAAGCACAAAGGGACAAGCAAAGAGGACGGCAAGGTGTCCTGGGAATTTACGTGGGGCGCGTCTGCACTTTCAAAGGGTCGCTCCTGATCTAAGGGGGAACCCCTCATCAATCACCCTCGGTTGGGATGTTGTAGATGGCGCTGTTCATTGCCCTCTCGCGTAGGTCAACTTTCCCCACAGGTCAGCACATGTTCGAATCTCGGCCGCCACTTTCTCTTTTGGGATTCCTTCTGGTCCCAATTTTCCGCCTCCGGCAAGGATTTCAATCTCCAAAGGTCTTGCACCCGGGGATGAAGAATGTTCTGGCAGCCACTTTGAACAGCTAAAGGATTAGGTCTTGCCCAAGGGAAAGAGGGAGTCCATTAGTGAAAGGGGCAAAAAGTGGGGCAGATAACAAAAAAATCGTGCAAATGATGATATAAGCATCAAATTTGGCACAAGTGTCCTCCAAGCTATACTAATAAAATCTGCCCAATTGGCCAATTGAAAATCAAAGATGGCAGCCATTTTCAAGATGGCCGCCAAAATAACCACCCAAAGAAAATGTTTTACTTAGAAATATTTGTAGTTTTCTGATTTGCATGATCTGTGTGGATTCGTATGTATTGAAGCCTGCTGAACTATATTTTCCTGTTTAAAAAGCATTCTGAGACATATTTTTCAAGATGACCTCCAAGATGTTTGTCTTTCTTTACATAAGTTTGTCCCAGCTAGTACATTTTCAAAGTTATGCATACCGTGCTGCTGTTTCTCTATCTGCTACTGTTCGCATATGCAGCTGCAGAGTGATGTGCAGGGAAGCTCTGCCTGAGAGCACCTGCATCTTCCTTTGCCAACCTTGCTGCAATCAGTGGTAGTGTTGTCCAGTGTATCTGCCATGCATCTCCTTTCTGTCCACCCCCATTCAGCTCGACTGCTCATGTGTGGATTACAGTGGGTGGCCAGGCCAAAAATGATCCCAACCTGGTAGGCTGTACACTGCATGTTCTCTGAGGCCTGCCTGTGTTGGCGGAATTGAGTTGAACGGCCTCTGCTTGCAGGCAAACAGATCTATTCTTGCTTCGTCCACACCAGTGGCTGCGCTTGATCTGTCGTACATGAGGACAACGAATCTTTCCAGCCTTTGCATGTCAAGATCACGAATCAGTGTTGGATGCTGGCTGAGATTGATGAATTTTTCAATATCATCAAATACATTCCAAGTCTGCCATGCAGATTTCTTCGCTTTCCCAGTGAATGCGTGAAAGTAGGGGGATCCCTCTAGCTTTCTCAAGCCCAATTGCAGAAACTGCCTCATGGACTGGAATCTATCGCATATAGGTCCCTTGGCCAATGGCAATCCCCACTTCCTGAAGACCTAGTTTCTGGAAGGATGGCAGTACAGATATTGCTATGACTAGCACATCTGTGTCATTAGCCCTGATGATTATAGACTTACTCCCGTCAGTCGTTGCATGCCTAACATGAACAAATATTTGAATGTCAGCTTCTTCGTGACAACAGGGGGACGCAGCATCTAGAGACTTCACTGTGTTGCTAATGGCCTCTTCTCCTTTTGTGACGATGACTGTGCTTGTCGTTTCTGCTTCACACATCTTTTCGGCTAGGAAGTGAAACATTTCAGTCTTGTTGCTTGGGTCATGACGGAAGCTTCTTCTGATTCCTTTTAGGATTTTCTCCTTAGAAATTCCCTCAGCCTGTTCTTGTTTGTAGAATGAAACAGGGTTCTTCTTGATTGGATGATAGAAAAAACTTTCAGCTTGATCCTCTAATTCTTTCATAAATAATAGGAACTGCTCTTTGCCTAGCTGGTGATGTGTAACTACCATTTCGGCTAGAGTTGGATCTGCAATGTCCTTTGTATTTAACACCATCAGGTCTGCTGATTCTTCTTGGAATGGGTTACCCATCTCCTGCATCACTACAGAGAGTGATTTCACCTTTTCAAAGAAGGATTCTGGGCACTCGGTGTCTGCTCGTGGTGTCTGCTGCTGTATGTGACATCCTTCATACCACACATGGCCTTGTGTTGATGGGTCAACCCAATTGCTCCTCTGTCACCTCTGATCACTGCATTATTGTGCTCGTGTGCTTGATCAATCACCATGCCAGAGAATTCTCCTCTTGACTTGTGGATGACAGAGTTGCCATTGTGAAACTCCTTGGCTACGTCTGGATGTTGTTGTTCGAGTGACATCATACCTCGGAGGTGAATAGTGATCCACCGGGCATAGTTAACATTGTTATTTGCAAAGAAGTAAGGTACCAGTTCTGAAAGTGCTTTATGGTACAAGTTGCAGTCTCCTTCTCTGAATGAGCGGATGAGGGTGAATATGTCCAGCACCAAACTCCAGAATTGGAACTGTGGACTCTCTTCTTTCTGTTTTTCACACCAATCCTCAAAGGTTATTTCTGATGTGCTAGACTCTTCGGAGCAGAAATCATGATATGCCTTCTTCATCAGTTTGTACAAGCTGCATGCTGTAATCTGGTGTGCTTGTCTTGTCTTTGCGACACTGGATGCAGACAGGTAACACTCTGATGTACCAGATGAGGCCAACCCTGCTTCCATTATGTCACTGGCCCACCCACTGCATCATAGTAATGTTCCTATCGATCTCAGTGAACCCTTTTCTATATGAAGGCCTCCGAGCATGATAATGAACTTCTCCTCTCCATATTCTTGACACTTCCACATACATTGGTTGGTCAGCAACAATTACAGGTGTCTGCTATGGATTTCAGAAAGCCACTGTATCATGAACTTTCTCCATGGCAAGATTGAGAGTTGCAACAGAGTGTGCCTGGTCTCGCCACATAGGCACCATTGCTGATATGCTCACTTCAAATGGACGGCTCCTATTCTGTGTTGCATAATATGCTGACCATGTGATGCTGACTGCATCGACCACATTTTCAGTTAGGAAGACTTCCTCCGGCCAAGAATATTCTTCTTTCAAATGTGACCTGATCGACTCTGGTGCTAGTAAGGATTGGCTTGCAACTGGAGGAGGATTGGGTTTTTGGTGATGTATGCTGGTCGAATATTGGTGTATGCTTCTGGAAGCTCTGGAACTTTTTTAAACCTTCATTTTTTACTCTAAATCTAGTTTGAGTGGCTCATGTTCATCACCAGGATTTCCTTTGTTTGGATGCTGGAAAATGGACACACTTGTACCTTGTTAAGATGTTTCAACTGTGGCCGCAGACGGATTATGATCTATGTGGTCAACTGCTCCAGTTGTGAACAAATTCTTTCTTAAAACTGGGGGACAGCTTACTTCATCTTACACATACTTTCAACAACTGCTTCTCCTATGATATGCTGAGCCCATTCTCATGGAGCATTTCAATTATTTGTCTCTTCCTCGTCTTGGCAAA
>NC_061109.1:32887958-32902958 GCF_015104395.2 Macrobrachium nipponense
ACTGAATATTACTAGACTGTAAGAGTTTTAGCTTACAATTGCGTTTTTCGACCATTTCGGTAGAGTCAAAGTTGACCGAAGGTTGAAATTTTGGCACTTATCGTTATTTATATGAAAATATCTCAGAACTGATAAAAGCTACAATCATGAGTATTTTTTTGTTGTATTCTACATAAAAATGCGCACATTTTCATATATAATACTCCATGTAACGGCTAATTTAAAATGGTACAGAAATTATGTCAAAGTGACAAAATAATTTCCGAGATGTGTCACAGATATTTTTTAGTGCGGCAAGAAAGAAATTCGCGCTTGCGCGCCTGCGTAACGATTGTAAACAAAACAACACCTTGATCCGTGAACTCCCAGCATCCCCTAAGGCGCGTGATTCAAGAGTTTTCGGCTGGTTGGCCTAAAAGTATTTTTCTGCGAATTTTTTAAAAAACTTTTGTATGTCGACGTAAAATATGTCCAGTCTGCACCCGAGAGACAAAAAATGTCGACGTAAAATACGTCCAGTCGGCTTTTAAGGGTTAAGATTGCGGGTATCATTCGCCCCTTTCATTAATGCTCTCCCTCTTTCTCTTCCTTAAAAACACACAGTGTTGTGGCCTTCAGCTATCTACCATAGGATCCACATAATAATGTTGATTATAAAGGCGAAATGTGATTGTAAAAATGTATAGCGCTTAAGATTTCCGACATCCTTCTTTGGACTAGATCACTCAACTAAAAAGAGATGTGCAACAAGATGAAGACTGAGAACAAAATAGAAATAGAATGAAGCCGATAAACAAAGTTACATCAAGTGAACTAGTTATTGAGTCTCTTGTTTCAAGAATGTTGGTCTTCTTTTTTTTTACGATATTTTGAGGGTCGTTATCCAAAATGGTAGTCTGAGCCACAGACTCGGGCACAAGCGATGGCTGGTTATCAACATTACCAAATTGTAAAAGGTGATACTCGTTTTTGGATTTCTTAATTCTGTCCCTTTGGCAAATCTCTTCACTTAAAAGTAAATTATGAGTAATGACAGTATTCTCATCAAAGCTATCATTTAAAGTGAAGAGAGTAACTTATGAAATCCTCCTTGTGGTGGTCCAATCACAAAATTTATAAATAATTTTACCGTTTTTGAAATCCGTGGCATGATTCGACTCCTTAGTGTGCCTACGAATGGAGCTGTAAACATTACCCAAACGGCAGCTGCAATAAGGTCCCCGTTTCCTCTGGTCCAGGGAACGATCTCTTTATCCAATATATAGCATTTATCACAGATGTTACACCCTATAGCGTAGGTTCCGAAATCCCTGCTTGGTTTTCTACAACTGTTTTTCGAGTTCTCGTCAACTTTCTTAGTAAGAGTATCCCGGCATTCAAAAATTAGCAGTTCCTCGTTGGACGGCTGGTTTTCGCTCTGCCAACACTGAATCAGAGGAATTTATTTCTGGCGGTAGAAATTAATTTCTCGATATAATGTGGTTCGGATTCCACAATAAGCTGTAGGTCCCGTTGCTAGGTAACCAACTGGTTCCTAGCCCCGTAAAAATATCTAATCCTTTGGGCCAGCCCTAGGAGAGCTGTTAATCAGCTCAGTGGTCTGGTAAAACTAAGATACTTTTTTCAAAAATTAGCAGTTGATCGGTGGTCCCTTGGATTGTAAAACATTCAGTTGTCTCTAGAAAGACACTTCTTAATAAACATCTTTAAGTAACACAACTTCTTAAAACTTGCAGCTGAAAATTCGATTTCCTGGTCAATGAAACTAGGGTCACATACTCGAAACGTTCTAAAAAACAAATCTGTTAAAACATTAATTTTTATTATAATGTATGTATTACGCCTATGAGGGTGTAACTTACCTTTCAAAATCTCTGTTGGTAGCGCTGATGGAGTTGAGTGAACACCCCCAGCCTCTCTCTCTCTCTCTCTCTCTCTCTCTCTCTCTCTCTCTCTCTCTCTCTCTCTCTCTCTCTCTCAAATTTCATGTCTAAAACTAACTAGGCCGTTGAATCAAATGCCGAGTTACATAAATAGACTTTATTTGAAAATCTAACGAAATCATAACTAGCTTAAGAAATATAAGTCATAATTTCTGACTGAAAAATACATCAAAGAAAACAGGAGCTCAAAAACAGCAGGCAATCAAAATAATGGAACCAAAACTTCTCCAACACCAGTTATTAACGGAAATAGGTATTCTAGTCACTACACAACAAATCAACAGTCTTCATATGATCATCACGAAAATAACAAGTCATAAAGCAATAATAGTAAAATGCACCATTTTCCAAAAGTCCCTGACCCTAATGGGGCCAAATCAAAATTCCTGTTAAAGAGATAAACACATCTCTATTAAATTCTAACATATGGTGCTTCCATAAAAATGCATAATAGAAATCATATGAGATACACAAAGAGGTTTCACTGAAATAGTAAAAAATTAATAACAATAATAATAATAGAGAATAAAAATGGGTACCGAAAAATCATGTAAATTAAAGGTAACTAAAAGGAACCACAATAGCCCAAGCAGGAATGAAATACTTTCATATATTTTCTCTTCAAAAAGACGTATGGTGACGAACACATGCTCACACGCTTGTCATGTCATGCCTCAGCTTGACGTCACATCGGAAGATTCCGTCACACAATATCATCACCTGATCATCAAGTTTCCGACTATGCAAGGTAACGCACTGTCTTCATGCACTAATCACATTAATCATAAGTTTCCGATCACGACGCAAATCATTGCTTCGGGCGAGTTAATGTCCAGAAAAATCTTGAATTTCCATTCTCAAGATACAAATGAAACTCTCTAGTCTCTAGCAGAAAAAATGAATATTGTCAACATATCAAGTGCAAGCCCAATGCTGAATCTCCATTCATCAGAGATTAATCAGCTCGACATCCGATGCACTTGTAGAAACGCTGAAACAAGCATATCTGTCCAGTGCAAATGTCTATATACCTAATATCTGTACGAATTTGTGTGATTATTTTTCCCAAGAACAGAATATTCAGAATAGTTATTCAAATTATCCAAGTGAACAACCCAATAAAAAATGGACAGATTATTGACTTCCTTTTTCGCTATGAACTTAATGGACGTAATAAATGTATTGTTCTGATTAAAACTTTAAAAAAATCGTCATCGTCCTTATAAACAATGAAGATATCATTACCATACCTTACCCGTATAAAACGTTTAAAGTCATCTAGAAATTCGTCCACTGAAATATTTCAAAAATTTCCATACAAAGATTAACTAAAACAGGCGACAATGAGGATCCCATAGCAACTCCCGCCTTTCGTTGGTAGAAATCTTCGAACTCAGATATGGTAGAATCTAAACAAGTCTTCAAGAGCTCACACAATTTCTTAATATGAATGGTGACGTAAATTGTCCCTCTTTGGTAATTGTGAACATATCGGCCAAAACCAAGTCAAATGGCACACTGGTGAATAATGAGACGATGTCCAGACTTTATACATAACTCCTTTAAAAATTTTACCTCTAATGCTATCATTAAATCAAGGGTGGGTTTCGTGTTCCTTTGATATATTTTCCAGTAAGCCAATTCATATCTCGACTTACTAGCAGGTCAAATCACCTTGTGGAGTGTTACTCTTTGCTACAGCCGGCCTTAAAGGGATACACTCCTTGTGGATTTTTGGAAGACCATAGAAATAAAAGAGGGTGGTTTTCTATTCGATTTACTAATAGAAACTTTATTTAATTCTTTGTTAACAGCGCCTTTTATAATGACCTTAATTTTCTTATTCAATGTGGACTAAATATCAGAAACGGGCGGAGCTGCAACGATCTTGGTGTAAATGTTAACATGACTGAGCAATCTAAATGTCTTAATAAGGTAATCCAACTTGCTCATAATCACCTTTTTGTCGGCCATAGAGATTTTAATGTCTGATCAGTTTTTCTGTTTCTGAAGACTGTCTAAAAATATACTGTTTTACACTCAGACGAACTGAGTAAAGCCCCTTTAATGGAATTCCTGTTGAAGTCTCAGTGTTCAAAATTGAACAAATCGATATTTTCAATTCCAATTGTAAAATTTATATCTTCAGTTGGTTGTACAAACTTCAGCTGTAGAATCGTGAATGAAATAGGCACGGTAAAATTTCACATACATTGACGTTTCACCCAGTCTCATTAAATACTTATCCAAGTTTGCACAGAATCAACTAAGCACCATGCAGCATTTGCTCTATCTTAAACAGTGCATTCATCACCTTTCCCATTTAGAGTTAAAAGATTCTTTGGGCTACTGAATAAAGATATAGAGTTACTTTCAATCGTAAAACTACCTCCTTCATGGACTATGAATAAAATAAGGGTTTGCACACTTAAAATATTTATCCAAAAGTTACTTCAGAACACTACAGACAACATACAATAGAATATCTAAGTCTAAAAGGTTCACATCACGCATTATACACAGACTGATATAATTACAATACGGAGTCGTATATGCAGCAGTATCCCAAAACAACATTTCAATTCTCTCCATCTGATAATGCCACAGTAAAGTTGTGTGCAATTGCATCAGCCATAAAACTAATTAAAGAAACATCATTCAGTAGTTTTGTGTTTTTAGCGACTCACGAAGCGCTATAGAAGCCATTCAAAGTTACAGACCAAAATATAATATTATGCAACAAATAAATTAGTACTCTGTAAGTTATATAATATTAGGAAAAATACATTAATATGTTAGGTCCCTGCCCATATAGGGATTAAAACAAATGAAGAGGCTGATAAGCAACCAAAGAAGCAGCCCATATGATAAGATCAAATATAAATATTATTATTAATGGTTATACAACACATAATAAAATAAATATAAACAAATGAAAGGATATATGGAATGTAGAACCTTAAAATAGTAAATTAAAACAAATAAAACTTAGTATTGACAATCCTTTTTCATCATACGAAAGCGATACCAAATCATTCTGACACGTCTCCGAGTAGGTCATTCTCGTCAAACATTCAAGAACAACTAATGGATAAGGCACAACCTTCTCCTGAATGTTCGAAGTGTAAAGTAAACATAAGAATTAAACATTTTTAATCGGTGGCGATTATCAAGATTTAGAGATAAATTTAAAATTGAATTTTTTTCAGAAACTTCATCATTTGCAATTAATTCATTTATGAAATTTTTGAAAAATTCAGATCTAATTAACAAGATATAAAGAAATATATTGTAAGATGTGTCACTCTTGTTTTTTTTATTATTATTATTTTATCTAAAATGAATGTTCTATCAAAACTGATATTTAGTTGGCGTCTTTAATTATTACTGAGACAGAAAAACAATATTTTTCCGCCTTTACTCAAGAAGGATGAAATGATTCCATTGTTTGTTTGCATGGTGCTTTGACGTTGCATGGAACCAGTGGTTATTCAGCAACGGGACCAACGGCTTTACGTAACTTCCGAACTATGTCGACAGTGAACTTCTATCACCAGAAATACACATCTCACACCCATCAATGGAATGCTTGAGAATCGAACTCGCGGTCACCAAGGTGGCACGCCAACACCATACCGACTACGCCACTGAGGCGCTAAAATGATTCTATTGAGATTTATATGTTTATTATTTCTTTCTTTTGTACATAGATCACTATAATATGGTCACTTGGTAATGATTTCATTGCCTCCGGATATTTTTTACTGTGGAATTATGTATCCTGATTATTAGCTATATTTGTAAAACTTCAGCAAAAAAATTACGTGAGCGATTTCATAACAGCCCAGTAATACATTTTTTTGGCTATTTATTTGGCTTCACAGCAAAATTTCACATAGCCATAATAAAACACAAATATACTATCGGGCATCAAAGAGCGAAAGGTTTTTCATTTTGCTGGAATTACAGCTATAATTAAGAGGGCCACGGTGGAGTAAAATACATTTATTCTGTTTAATAACGCATATTCCAAATCATAGTTATACTGCAATCGAAAATCAGTTCATATTGGATGGAAATTATATAACACACTACATTTATTTCTGGCACAAGTTCGCTCTACAGGTCAAGAAATGAAAGCATGTACTGTGATTGTAGCGCGATTTCCTCGTTAACTCTCCAAAGCCTCATAATGAACAAAGGCATTTTGTTTGAATCGAAAATTACGTCGTGATTTGCACCAACGAAATCACGAACCATTGCAGTAAACATGGAGAAATAATATAGGCATCTAAAGCAAGCGTTACAAACATTTCCCCGCCTAAGGAATCGCAGCGTTACGAAACGGCGAAATAAATGCATTTGCGCAATTAATAAAACGTCATGTGTAACGCATAGATCTAACCAGGGACACATGGCACGCTGCAAATGAATCGTTCGTCGATTGGACTGTTTACTTTTCATTTGCACTCGTATAAATACTAACAGGCAGCGTTATAGTTATTTCATTTTCAACTGTAGAAATAACACGATATTTTTTCGTATTTTGAAATACATTTCCAGAGTAATTATGATTTACATTTATTTATTGTTGCAATGATGGCCGAATGTTCATTCATTGTGTCCTAAAAGGAAAAGAACGCGTTCTAAAAAAAGATTTGTTTCAACCAATTTCTGGTAAAATAATTGTTTTCCTTTTATTGTTTTTGGTTCAAGTGTGAAACCATCTGTTATTGGAGTTCATTCGATAGTTATACAAATGATAGTTAAAAGTTGAGAGAGAGAGAGAGAGAGAGAGAGAGAGAGAGAGAGAGAGAGAGAGAGAGAGAGAGAGAGAGAGAGAGCAATTTCAACAAAAGGAAAAGTAATTATAATGCATTAAAAGACAGTCTATGTCTGTTACCATTAACCAAATTTCAGGTGTCCATGCTTCCTGGATTTTTTTTTATCTATTTCTATATTTATTTTGACGGATAGGGGGGTATATGGAAAAAAATTTGAACGGAAAAAGTGAAGGCTTAGAAATAAATTTTTTCCACTATAGTAGAACACTACTTACCCGATACATATTTAAAAAATAAAAAGAAATAATTGTTAAGCAGTAATTAACATTATTGACATCCGAATGATAAACCTTGGCATAATTACAAATAAATATCAGCATAATTACAAATAAATATCAGCGCTAAAATAGAAGAAAGATACTTGGAGAAGCAGAGTTTAGTAAGTCTAATATATCCAGAGTTGAATACATTCTAGGTAACATGTTTCAGTTACCACGTAATATACCCACTATTTTTCGCAAACCATGGTTTATTTATTTTTTTTATGTGAGGTTCAATTAGACCTTTTTGGTTTGTAGCCTAACACTGTGTAATATTTAGTATGAATACAAGCCTGAATACTTGGAAAATAAACTAATCTTTGTATATCTCTAATGTTAATTCGCTTTTTAGGAACACATTGAAAGATAATTTGATAAGGGACTAGCCATGCCTCCTGAGGTGGGATACGAGATTCCTGGGAACAATATTAACAGATATATGTTTTTCTAAATAAGTGAACATCTAATGATACTGAAATGTAACAATAAAAATATAATAAAGCTAATGCGACTCAGAGTAGAAATCCATCCTCCATTCGTATCAATAGTAATTCACATTATTTATAGACTCATGATGCACATAATTCAATATGTTGTCTTAAATGTTAATAAGAATGGGTGAAGTAACCTGGGTATCGTAGTATAGAACTTTAGCTTCGATTAGGTTAGTACGTTTCAAACCTTTTAAGGCTATACGATCTCTTGTAATTTGGAACACTACTTAATAATTGAGGTTGCAGAATTATGCTTCTCTGGGTGCTTTCGCAATTTTTTTTTAATAATAATAATAATAATAATAATAATAATAATAATAATAATAATAACCCATATAACATTTACATTCGTATTCAAGCCGTGATTAATTTTTTTTTACTCAAAGTTTTCATTCAGTTTCATATTATTTTCATTCAAGACAACATTTACTTCAGAGGAAATAGTTACTACCGAATAATTAAGAAATTCAAAAGATGGGTCACAAAAATATACTTCATGCTAAATTTTAAAAGGTGTTAATGAAGACCATAGGCAAGAATAAGGGCCTGGCAAAATTATCTGGAATCGGTAAACTGAGTTCCGTCTCCTCATCCCGTAGGGTGGGTAATGCCGTCAGTGGAACACATGCGGTGCACTGTCAATTTCCATTTCAGCGCTGAATGACCTCATAAGTCCTAGTGCTTGGCCTTTGGCCTAAATTCTACATTCAACTCAAATCAACTTAACCAAGGTAGGCATCAGAGTAGATATTTATCTAGGTTGCAGTGTCCAGTGAAATACATTGCTTAAAAATGTATAGTTTTCCTTCCAAGAAATCACAAAACCGAGGCTAGAATTTGAGTGCTTTTGTATTTTCACTTGAAACATCCGAAAACATTTCCTTCTAGTGGCCTAAATCCAATTTATAAATAGAACCATTATAATGATGTATATATATATATATGTATATATACGATAAGTCATTACGGCTGATAAAAAAAGCAAAAATCTTTTGCTAACCGTAGTTCTAAATGTCTTTCTTTTTTCATTAATATGAAGATATCAACAGAGAGAGAGAGAGAGAGAGAGAGAGAGAGAGAGAGAGAGTATGTGTGTTTGTCTCTATGTGTATCTGTGTGTGTGTGTGTGTGCTTATACGCTTTCGCTCTAACGAAAGGAAAATTATCTTGAAAGAAAGCACAGTGATTGTGATAAAAAAAATTATAATTCATGAATATTTCTTAAGAAGTACAAGACAAATGAAATCAAAGAAACGCAAAATACTATTTGACATTTAGTTCTTGATATACATTACTTAACAATTAAATTGCCACGCGTTATTCAGATCTGTTATTTATTTTTACCTCAGTATATAGAGTTAATATTGATTATTATTTATGGATGTGGAGGTTGCGACAGAAAATGATTAAATATAAACTCTGCTATCACTGTCAAATATTCTTGTCTCGACAAATTCAGAACGGCTTTGTGGTAATTTACACGATACGGAAAAGATATTCAAATCAAAGCTTGACCCAGTAAATATGTAATTAATAAGATGCTAATGCGAATTTTTTAAGACCCGTGGTAAAATATTAGTTGGGCTGGTCACCTTCCAGACAACTCTAACAAACTACAGTTGTATCATAATGAAAAGACGTATTTTGTCCACATAATCAGCACATAAACTTCCATTTATAATTTCTGTGGTTTGCCCATTCTCGTCAACACGGTATATATCGGTAGGATCAATAAAAAATTATAAATCACCAAATTTATTTAGTTTTCATGGGGATAATGTCATGGGAAAATGTTAGCTAATAGCGAGGAAAACTTCAAACACACACACACGCACCAAAAAAATGTTGTTCTACCAGAGAGAGAGAGAGAGAGAGAGAAGAGATATATATATATATATATATATATATATATATATATATATATATATATATATATATATATATATATATATATATATATATATATATACACACACAAAAGTATTAGCAGTTTGTGCATTGAACCCCCTCATTTTGGGACCACCTTGACGTGGTGAGGGGGCTCTCGAACCTCAGGAATCTCTTCCCAGGTTCGAACCCAAGAGTCCCATATGACATTATATATTTTCGAGTAAACTTATGTGGACCTTTCCATTTTTTGCCAAAATTTTTGAAAGCAAATAAATGAGAAAACATGGCTTAATGTGGAGTTAAATCCGAAGCTAAATAGTGAGAACTGTGGTAGATCCATCATCTACCCGACAATGTTCGGACCTGTTTTTCAGGCGGAACTATTCTGTGGAGCTGGACCACGGATTCCAGGGGGGGCTGGTTCTAGGAATAGAACTCTCAGCATTCTATCAGTTTGCCCATAATTTGATTAGGATGGGGATAATTGTATTAACATAATACTCTTAGTCCTAGCAAGCGGGTTCTGCTTACACTTGGGCCATACTAATCATGTTATGCCATCCCCTTTTGGGGTAGGGTAGGGATGCGGACATTTGGGAGTCCTTTCTCACTTGTGCCTTTGGCAGAAAATTTAACTTCGCGAAGGGCTAATGATATCTTTTCAAGAATTTTTTTTTTTTTTTTTTTTTTTTTGTGTAAAACTCAAAATTTATGAACTGTGAAATAAATGATTTTGAGTACCCCTGGGCCCCATGATGGAAAAACTACGGCACAGTTGATGACCATTGGCACGTCACTCCCGAATTCCTAGGTACTGCCACAAGTAGTGAAGTACTATAAAAGATACAAAGGAACACCCTGTTCCAAGTAAAGCAGCAGAGCCAGAAAACCAAATAGAGTGCATAAATACAAAAGAAACAAACAAAAATAAATTGGTAAACTCCAATATCGTAACAATGGAACCATATGATGAACAATAATTCTGAATTAGAGACAAATAATCCTCTCAGCAATACAGAAAAATATAAAAATCATAATAGACAAGCAACAAACATAAAACAAGGACAAAAAAGAAAAAAAAAATTACCGACTTAATCCCACATTGGTACATTTTGATGACCTCTTTGGACCAGATAAATTGGTCAAGATTTCTAGTCCTCAAAGCTGACAACAAAATCTCAGCAACGATGCTAGAAAACAAATTACTTAACATATATCCAACACAAGACATGGAATGCAGACACATCAAGGACAATGAATGGCTTATCCAAGTAACCAATAAAAAGCAGTCCACTGCCTTTTTAAGTATAACAGAAATAAATAATATAAAGGTAATAATTACAAGCCATGAAACATTGAATTATGTACAGGGTACAGTCATCCTACCCAATAGCGAGCAGGAGCTTCCTTCAAAACAACTATTGCTAGACTCCCTAAAATTGAGATATAACAATATCCACGATTTAGAAATATACTCTATTTCAAGTAGGAAAGATAAAAGTAAAAATATCAACATTGCCAAAATAAAATTTACAGGCCAAGACTTACCATTTAAAATAAAAATTCTTGGACAAAATAGAGAAGTTCGTCCTTTTGTTCCTAAACCATTACAATGTACACAGTGCTCAAGGTATGGACACACATACAAAAGATACCGTAATAAAGCTATATGTGCAGTCTGAGCATCAGATGACCATACCACTAATTGGAACTGTAAACAATCAAAATGTATTAATTGTGGACTAGCCATCACGCAAAATCTAAGGAGTGTTCATTTTACCAATATAACACAGAACTTCAGTTGTTAATAAATAGGACAGGAATGTCAGTCATGGAAGCCAGACTTGAGCTAAAAGCAAGAGGCGTTAACAATCCATCCAAAACCCCCACCTTTTCAAATGTGACTAAAAATCAAGACATCAAACAGCACAATGACAAACAAGATAGTATAAACATGGAAACTGGATTTCATACCAATAATACTGAAACCCAAAATAAAAGTGATATTACAACAACCAATACCACCACCAACATAGATGATTCAGTTATCCATGGAAAAGAACTTCCAATAGAAGAAGAATTAAATAATGATGATAATCGAACTGGCAAAAGAAAAGAATTCTAGAAAGAACCCCACCTAAGGAAAAAAAGTAAATATTGAAAATTACAATCAATCCAGAGAGACTCCAACTACACCAGGAGAACATTTTAAAAAAGATATTAAACTAACCTCATCACAAGTGGAAATACACAATTACCCTCAATCTCAATCAAACAGCCAACATCTGGACAGTAAAGATCACTCTTTATTTATTTCAATTTCCATCAAATAATACTAATGAAAATCATACCATTAAACCAAACCAAATATAACTATCACCCCCCAACCATCCACAAGACCGAAATATCCCATTAACAACAACAAAACAAATAACCCCTCAAACCAACAGTCCTTATCACTACAGAAAAGGAACAATAGAATTACAAAACCAGACATTTCTAAAGCTAGACCAAAAAACTTCTGAACCAATAATTAACATTACCAAACATGCTTCATCTTGTGGTTGTAATGAATGCTTTGTAAGTACATATAACCAACTAACTACCAAGACAGAGGACACAGTACGAAATTGTATTGACAATTTTACCAAATTAAGGAGGTGCCCTTTAACACACCAACATGAGAACGAAATTATGTTCTGAATCCTTAAAATACAAAAAGGAAATTATAAAATCAAAAATAGACTTATTATATTCAACTATGAAAAACAAACAACTGCAGAATCTAATAATCAACATACAAATACAACGATTAAAAAACCACAAATAAATTCAAATGCATATAAACTACGAGATAAAGTAAAATCAGCAATCAATTTACAGAATTTAACACCAATTCCTCCCAATAATGGAATATAAAATCATTCAATGGAATATAAATGGTCTCTTAACCCGACTACGTCTGGGTGAATTACAAAGAATCATACGAGACCACAACCCAATGTGCATGTCTACAACATATAGGAAGTAACCCTACAAATATCCAACACTATAAAATTGCCTGTTATTCACCAACTGACGGTGGAAAATTAGGCACAGCCATATACGTTCATAATAGCATTACATATGAACCTGTGACATACCATCTATGCCATATCAAATAACATCAATTAAACTGTATATGCCTGATAAAAGTAAAATTACTATTTGTAATTTATATAACCAACCAAATTTCAATGCAAATTTCAGTGATTTTTTCTGAACTTATTAGCAAAAGTTATACAGGAACCACTACTTATAGTAGGAGATTTTAATGCACATAATCCATTATGGGATATTAATAACCCCACTGACACATCCGGAATCAACATAGAGAATACTATAATGAAACACAATCTGTATTGTCTCAATGAAAGTGAAGTTCCAACATATTTTTCAAATACACACCTAACCTTTCTTCAATTGACATTTCATTATGTTCAAATGATGTAGCGGAGAAATTTGAATGGAACGTCCTAGACGATTCATACACAAGTGACCATTTCCCAATCATTCTGAACTACTTAAGTAATGTCAAAATATTGCCACCTACAAGATATAATATCCAAAAAGCTAACTGGGATAAATATTTCCTATACACACGAAACATACCACCATTCCCACATAATGAAGATCACAATACTACATGTGAATCCTTCTCAAACTTCATAATAAATGCTGCAGATAAAAGTATTCCAAAAACCAAAACACATTCCACAAAATCCCCTGTCCCATGGTGGAATCCAACATTAACAACATTAAGTAAAATAAAACATATATTGAGTCGCAATCTAAACAGACTCAAAACTCGCCTTAAATCACTCAACAAAATGCCCATATAGTATAAACATATTAAACAAAATAGTTATAACAAACATAACAATTAACCACATTAAACCACTATATAACAAATATACAGCCAAATTTAGAAAAACGGTAATAGCTGAAAAAAATCGCATCATGGAAGGAATATGTCTCAAACATATCTTCAAACACATCCACAAGGGATGCTGGCAAAAGATAAGGAAAATCAATGGAAAACATATAAGACCTCCAAGAAGTGCAATACATTTAAATGGAAAAATATACCATGATACTTATGAAATATCAAACATAATTGGGAAACATTTTGAAAACATCAGTGCTTACTCCAGCCTAGATACACATTTTCAAAGTATCAGAAAACAAAAAGAAAATATAATACTCAATTTTGAAACTCTTGAAGACCTGGAATATAACTATATTTTTAACATGGATGAACTAGATAATGCCATCAACTCTTGTCATCCCTCTGCACCAGGATATGATAAAATATCATTTGAAATGATAGAAAAATTAGCTCCTATAGCTAAATCATATTTATTATTAAAATTTTACAATAGTATCTGGCTAAAACGTGTCTTTCCTGATAAATGGAAACATGCCATAATTATTCCAATAAACAAACCAGGAAAGGATGCAAGTAATCCATCCAATTATAGACCGATATCTCTAACAAGTTGCCTATGCAAAATCTTAGAAAAAATGGTTAATGCACGATTAACGTATGTAATAACCAAAGAATCCATTTTAACACCAACACAATCTGGTTCAATAGCTGGCAGATCAACCCTAGATCCCTTAACACATTTAGAAGATCATATAAAAAAAGGCTTTGAACAAAAGAAATTAACAGTAGCTATATTTTTTGATATAGAAAAAGCATACGATACAACATGGAAACATAACATCATGCAAAAACTCCACTCCAAGGGA
The DNA here is from genome assembly GCF_015104395.2 of Macrobrachium nipponense. Taxonomy (NCBI): domain Eukaryota; kingdom Metazoa; phylum Arthropoda; class Malacostraca; order Decapoda; family Palaemonidae; genus Macrobrachium; species Macrobrachium nipponense. Next base: position 32,902,184 of record NC_061109.1, read on the forward strand.
CTAAGAGGCCACTTACCAATATTTATTAAGAACTTCTTAACAAACAGAACTTTTCAAGTAAGGAGTAGAAAATTCCTTCTCAGTAACCTATAAACTGGAAGAAGGAATCCCTCAAGGTAGTGTCTTGAGCTGTACATTGTTTGCTTTAGCAATCAATGACATTACTATAAATTTACCAAGTGGTGTAAAAAACAGTTTATATGTTGATGACTTTGTCATTTACTATACGAGTAGTAATCTGAGACATGCTCAGAGAGTTCTCAGTACTGCCATTTCAAATATATGTAGTTGGGCAAATTCAGTTGGATTTAAATTTCCAACTGATAAAACAAAAGCAATCGTCTTCTACAAAGACAAAAGGTGGATGAAGAACCAAACAATCAAACTGCATCTTTATAGCACTGAAATACAATTTTGTACAAAAATCAAGTATCTAGGAGTAATATTTGATCAACATTTAAATTGGAAAGAGCACATCAAATACATTAAAGCCAAGGGCATCAAAGCCCTTGCCATATTAAAAAAGTTATCACACACTAATTGGGGAGCAAAGCGAGACATTTTATTAATGATATATAAGGCAACAGTCTTATCCATAATAGATTACTGCTGTCCAATATATTCATCCGCCTCAGAATCTGCATTAAAATCTCTCGATGCAGTGCACCATGAAGGCGTGCGATTGTGCACAGGAGCTTTCCGATCGTCCCCAACAAACTCACTTTTGGTGGAGGCAGGTGTTTTGCCCTTAAAACATCACCGTAATTTAATAACA
>NC_061109.1:32907958-32927940 GCF_015104395.2 Macrobrachium nipponense
TCTAAAAATGTATGATCAGGTTTCGATTACATAATTTAAAAGTATATAACGTAGAATGAAAAGAGAGAGAGATTAACTTTGTCCGTTTCTAACTAGAAATTGTTTCCATAATATGTCAACGCCTCGAGATAAGAGACCCTGAAGTCTCCGTTTTGTTTTCATAACCTGTCAACACATTTGATATGGGACTTCTGTTTGGAACCTGTGGAGAGGATAATACGTACATGACTGGTTTCATACGTGTATGTCTTTGCCGAAACCACGTGGAGATTTCACGATTTTTCTGTAGAGTTACGTCATATTAGAAGCTTCTAGAAGGATTGCACCATCTATCACATGCCCCAAACGTTTTGTGCAAAATCCACTGTTCAGCTTCCATACAAGGAAAGAGCATTCATTACAGACTTTGAATCCCTGGTGTACAGAAATCTCTCTCCTCTCTCTCTCTCTCTCTAATCTCTCTCTCTCTCGTCTGTCCCTCTCTCTCTCTCTCTCTCTCTCTCTCTCCCTTGCCATACTTGACATTAACGTAAAGATTTAATACTTATTGAATGGTCACTCGTAAATTTTATATTTCATATTTTATAGAATTATTTAGTATTATTTAGTGCTTTTTGTGGAATCTGAACAAACATTGTACAAGTGTGTAGCAGCGCCTTTTCTTTTGTGAAATATAGTGAATTGGTGACATTTTTGGATCTAGCTGCAGCAGAAAGAAAAAATTGGTACTTTTTGTAGTTTTGATTAACTTAGTTGTTTTCATTAATTAATCGTTGCACATTAAATTGAATTTAACACTTGTGAATTAATTTGCATTTACTTAGAATTCTTTTCAAGTTTCATTGTTGTTTAGCACTTGTGAATTAATTTTCAAATGTCAATTATTACCTAACACTTTTGAATATTGATTGAATTAATTTTCTTGAATTTTATGTAAAATTAATTTTGATTTAATTTTACTTAAAATTTTCAAGAATTAATTAAAATTTGCTTTGTTTTCAAGTAATGGTAAATTTCCCTGATATTGGGAATTTCACTTATGAATCTTGAGTTTGTTAATAATTTTTTTTTTTATTTAAAATTTTGTATAAGATTTTTCTTTTTTACCAGTATACATGCATATATTTGTGATTAGGTAGAAACATAGAGTGGTAATTGAGCTGTTTTCCTTCAATTTACTGGAAGTGAGTTAGAACCAGGGAAGTACTTAGACTTTTGAAATCAGGGAAATACTTAGACTTTTAAAGTTGATGATGGAGTGATGCAATTAAAATAATTTCATTCCACATAAGATTACCTCACACCTGTTTTAATGAACTTAGTCTGATTTTCTGCAATAATGATAAGTTGTTTAAGGGATCACTGTTGCCTTTAGAGTGTTCAGTCGTATTTTACTTGTGATGAAGGTGCAGGTGTCTGGCTGTTGTGAGGTAACCCTTAATGATTGGTAAGTGTAGTAACGAGATGCTTGGCACTTCGTCACAAGTATTAATGGTGCCCAGATAACTGGGAAAATATTACATTATCACTCTAGTATGTACTGGTGGTGTTAGGGATACATTTTGCTAGGAGAGTGACCATATAGTTTTTGTTTTGCATTTATTGTATTGAATTGTAAGTTGATAACCTAGAGAAAATGGCTCAGTTCAAGGTTGAGGAATTTTTAGCAGCCCCTTCCATCCAAGTGTTATCTGAAACCACTTTGACTAAGGCACAGTGGAGCGCTTTAGCAGTGGCATGTGGTGGTTATATCTCTACTAATATGGTAAAGGCACACATAAGAGGTATTGCTATGGAATCATTGATAGAGTCTGGTAGAATAACTGATGAAGATGAGTTAGAATTGGCTCAAGAGCTGTTGAATGTAGCACGTGCTGATCTTATAAATAAACAAGAAGATGAGAAAGAGATAAGTGATGCAGAGTTAGAGCTTAGATGCATTGAAGCAGAAGAGAATTTGATTAAGCTGAAAATGCAAGCTGAAAGAGAAAGAGAAGACAGGGAGAAAAGAGAAAGAAGAGAAAGAGAAGACAGGAGAAAAGAGAAAGAAGAAGAAAACAGCGAGAAAAGAAAGAAAGAAAGGAGACAAGAGAAGAAGAAATAAATCACAGAATAGAGAAAGAAGAGAAGAAGAAATAGCAGCAGAAGAGGAAAGAGAAAGGATAAAAGAGGTTAGAGAAAGGATAAAAGAGGAAAGAGAAATCTCAAGACATGAAAGGGAGTTGGAATTGATACCTGTGACACTGTCTAACCTCAACCAAGGTAATCAAGACCCTGTATTTGATGTAGTAAGAATAAAGAAGTTAATCCCTAAGTTTACTGAAGAAACTTCAGATGAGTTTTTTGATCGCTTTAAGAAAGTGGCTTCAGGTATGGGATGGCCAAAAGATAAATGGTCAGTTTTGCTACAATGATCAGTGTAAAGACTACAAGGTACTTAAACACAGTGTGCTACAAGTTTACCAGATGACCCCAGAGTACTACAATGAAAGATTCAGAAACTTTAGAAAAGATGAGAAGGGAACCTTCTTAGATTATACTTACAAAGTGAGAAGGTGTTTTGAAAGTTGGTAAGAAGCTGCTTAAGTTAAAACTTTTGATGAGTTAGAAGAATTTCTTGTTTTTGAACACTCTCTTAGGGGAATTCCTGAACATATAAGAGCCTATTTGAGAGGGAGAGAGGTGAAGAAACTTGACAAAGCTGCTACGCTGAGGGAAGATTACAATACAATTATTAGTAAACGCAATGACAATGTCAAGTACCAGAATCAACAACGCCCAGGTTTTAAGTCTCATCCAAATAACAGGAACAAATTTAATGGGAAACCTACAAGTGAAACTACCAAGAGTACACATGGTAATACACCTCAGCAAGCTAATGTGATATCCTCATCCAATTTTTCAAGACAGTTACAGAAACCTAATGTTGTCTGTTTCAAGTGTGGGAGAGCAGGACACTTCAGTCAAGAGTGTTACAAGAATCAACAGCTGTCAAAGCCAGTTGGCCAAGTAGTGAAAGGTGACCAGGTTAAACAAACTATGAAGAGCAGTGTGGGAAAGAATCAAACTCTAGAGAAGAATGAAACTAAACAAGCTGAAAGTTTTAGCAACCAGTGGAAATGTAACCTCAAGCAGTGAGTGGCTTAGAAGTGTGGAGGCTTTTAAGCCATATATCTATGAGGTTATGCTGTCAACTCAGGGAGGAAATATGCAGGTACCAGTCAAGATATTACATGATACAGGGAGTAACCATAGTCTGGTAGTACGTGGCACTCACCCTCAGTTGGAGAAGAGTCTCACAGGAGATTCAGTTATTTGGAAGGGTATAGGAGAGGAAGTAACTCCCATATGCCGCTTACACCTGTCGTGTGAATTGGTGACAGGGAATGTTGATTTTGCTGTAAAGGACTCACTGGCTATGGAAGGTGTACATGTTCTGTTAGGGAATGAAGTTTCCTAGTTGTGGAACTACCTAGTTGTGTAACTACCAGAAGTATGAAGAGGACTATGACTGCAAGTGTAGAAACTGAGGATTTACACACCCAAGAAGGATCTTTGTGCTTAGAGGAATTGTTCCAGGGAAGTGATGTTTCCCCTAATGCTGACCAAGAAGAGATTTCCCATGAGGAAGAAGACAACGACAAAGAAGAAGAAGAACCTGTTGTTCCTGAAGAGACTCCAAGTAGTCAAAGTGTTCCTGAAGACAGTGAAACTACAGTAGCTGAGTGAGCAGATATTGAGAATTCAACCCATGAAGTTGGTCAAGTGACAAGAGAGAAGTTAATGGACTTGTAGAAGAAGGATGCATCGTTAACTGATTTGTTCTTCAGAGTTGTTGATTGAGAAGAGATGCAACAAACTCATACCTCTTATTATCTGAAGGAAGGTTTGCTGATGAGGAAGTATAGACCTACAGATATACCAGGAGATGCTATTTGGGGCGAATATCATCAAATTTTGATTCCATATCCATTGAGAAAGCAAGTGGTAGCAGTAACTTATGAGTCTGGACAAATGGGAATCAGGAAGGCTGTGGAGAGATCATGAAATATTTATTCTGGCCTGGACTTTACAAAGTTGTTAGCAGGTTCTGCCATGAGTATCATATCTGCCAGATAGCTGGAAAACCGAATGAAACCATCCAGAAAGGCCCCCCACAACCTATAGAAGTTATAGGAGAGCCCTTTAGCAAAGTGATTATAGACATGGTTGGACCACTGCCGAAGACAAAGGGAAATGAGTATTGGTTAACATTAATGTTTCCTGTAACAAGATATCCAGAGGCAATTCCTGTTAGAAACATATCTGCCAAGAGAGTTGCTGAAAAGCTTGTGGAGTTTTTCTCAAAGTTTGGTATACCAGAAATAGTACAAAGTGATAGAGGAACAAACTTTACTTAAAAGTTATTCCAGGATGTGATGAATCTGTTAGGAGTGAAACAACAGTTATCCATTGCTTATCATCCAGATACCCAAGGTGCATTGGAAAGGTTCCACCAGACATTGAAAAGTATGCTGACAAAGTATTGTTCTGAGTCAGGAAAAGAATGGGATGTTGGTTTACCATTAATGTTGTTTGAAGTTAGGAATGCCTATCCAGAAAGTATGGGATATCCACCTAATGAGATTATTTTTGGTAGTGAAGTGAGAGGACCGTTGAAGATTCTTGCAGAAAATTGGGAAGAAAATCAAGAGGAAAGCGAATGTGAATATGTGAAGAACGTGAGGAAAAGGTTGAAAGAGATTAGAAAATTTTCTTTACAAATTTTGAAATGAGTCAAGAGAAAATGACAAGGAGATATGATACTAAGACTAAGCTAAGAAGTTTTAGTGTTTGCCAACAAGTGTTAGTGTTCTTACATGTCAAGAGATTTCCCCTCACTAATAAATTCCAATGTTCTTACAAGATAATTCAGAAGTTTAGTAATCGAACTTTTGTGATTGAAACACCAAAAAGAAGAAAAGACAAAGGAAGATACATGTGAACCTCTTGAAACCTTATTTCTCAGAAACTAAGACTGAAAGTGTGTCAAGAACCCAAGCAACTTCATCTACAGAAGATTATGATGGCTACAAATTGGGAGCTGAAAGCAAGATGAATAATTCTTCAATTTTGTAAAATTTTGTAGATAAACTGAAACATCTGAGTGTTGAACAAGGTGAAGACTTAAGTGAAGTAATTAGAAATTTCCCAGAAATATTTGCAGTTGTACCTAGGCGTACTGATCTGACAAAGCATGAGATCAAGATTCAAGAAGATGGAAAACCATTCAAGCATAGAGCCTATCGCTTATCACCTTATCATCGAGATGTTTTTGAAGAAAGAAGTTGAGTATTTGCTGCAACATGGATTAGCAGAACCCAGTTTAAGTCACTTCAGTTCTCCATGTGTTAGTGAAGAAACCAGATGGTTCATTAAGAATGTGTACTGATTATAGGAAACTGAATTTTATCAGTGTGGCTGACAATTACCCTTTGCCTCTTATAGATCTGTTACTTCATAATATTGGGCAAGCCAAGTTTGTTTCCAAGATAGACTTGTTGAAAGGATATTATCAAATTCACTTAGATGAGAATGCTAAGTTGCTGTCAGCTTTTATTACTCCTTTTGGACTGTATCAGTATACTAATCTGCCGTTTGGTCTGATGAATGCACCTGCAACATACCAACGAGTGATGGATCAGCTGCTATGATCGATAGAAGGAGTAGGTGTATACCTGGATGACATAGTGATTTATTCTACAACATGGGAAGAACATCTGAAGATTCTGAGGAAAGTTTTCAAGAAACTACAAGAAGCAGGACTAACAGTCAACCTAGAGAAGAGTGAGTTTGGTAAGGCAACTGTGCAGTATCTTGGGTTTGAAGTTGGGAAAGGCCTTCTTGCTCCAGTAAATGCTAATGTAGAAGGTATCCGTAAGGCTACCCCACCTACTACCAGGAAACAGCTACAGAGATTTTTAGGTATGGCTGGATTCTATTGTCGTTTCTGCCCAAATTTCTCAGCCGTAGTAGCTCCCTTGACAGACTTAACTAGTCCCAAAGCTAAGTTTGTTTGGACTCCAGAGTGTTAAGAATCCTTTGAGAAGGTAAAAACCATTTTAACTTCAAGACCAGTAATTCAAGCGCCAGACTTCGACAAGAAATTTGTGATACAAGTTGATGCATTGGACCGTGGCATTGGAGCTGTCATACTTCAAGAAGATGAAAATAATGTCTACCTTCTTGTGTGTTTCATGTCTTCAAAATTGAAAAAAACATCAGAAAGTATACTCGACAATCGAGAAGGAAACTTTAGCCTTAATCACAGCATTGAAAAAGTTTGAAGTGTAAGTGAACAGACATAGGAATGAAGAAATTTTAGTGTTGTCTGATCACAATCCACTATCATTTATCCAGAGAATGAAAAACCATAATCAAAGACTGACCAGTTGGCCTTTGTGCTTGCAACAGTATAACTTAAGAGTGCAGCACATTAGTGATAAAACAATGTAGTTGCTGATTATTTATCTCATTGCAAATTGTTAGATTCAACACTGTGATAAAAAATCTTCTGGTGGGAGGTATATTATATATTGCTACTTTCAAAATGCATATCCCCTCTTTGACTGTATAAAATGTTATGTATAAAATTGTGCAATATTTTTCAGATTCCTAGCTAGCTTAGAATTAGGATGTTTAAAATGTGTGTTCAGATTTCTCATAACATATTTTAAAAGAGTATATAACATGGTATGAAAAGAGAGAGAGATTATCTTTGTCCGTTCCAAGCTAGAATTGTTTCAGTTACTTTTCATCACCTCTAGATTAAGGGAGCTGACAGCCTTTGTGTTGTTATCAAAACAGGTCAATCTTAATTATCGCTCAATTTCTGTCTTGATCGGGTACGTGTCTTTGTTGAGTTGGTACGAATATGAATGTATACTCGTTTCGTACACGTTCATCTTTGCCGAATGCTACATGCAGATTTCACAGTTTGTCTGTAAAGTTACGTCACATTTGAAGCTTCTGGAAAGAATTGTGTCCCAAAACGTTTTGTGTCATCTCCACTGTCCAGCTTTCGTAAGGAAGATATTTAATTCGGGCTTAAATCCTCAAAGCTTTCACATCTCTCTGTCTCTCTCTCTCTCTCTCTCTCTCTCTCTCTCTCTCTCTCTCTCTCTCTCTGCCTCGACATACTTGAGATTATATTAACGTAACGTAATGGTCACTCATAACTTGTAGATTTCAGATTTGATATTTCTTAGAGTTTATTCAGTATTATTTAGTGTTTTATGGAATCTGAACAAGCATTATATTAGTGTGTAACGGTGCTTATTATATTTACAAATATAAAGCCACAAATATCGTGTCATATCTCATTCAGTAAACCTCGGGAGTAACTGATACCTTAAGGTAATTATCATTGACAAGTGCATAATCACCAATGAGATTCAAACCATTGCCTGGTTGAGAAAAAACGTTGTTAAGAGACTTTTTATAACTAAGCCATTAATGTTTACTGATAAAAAAACACTGGGCGCTGTTCTTCCCCATTCAAGCAGCTGTTTGAATCTCAGTGGCGATGAAACACTTATCAATTACGATTCTTTTTGTACATTTTGCACATTTTAAATTATATTGACAGCTCCAATAGTTGTCAGCTAGTCCTAAACTTAATTGACCTAGAACTTTGTTTCAACTCTTCCTATAGTTCTGAAACTTCTACCGGACCTTAGATTACTGTTACCCTTACATATGAACCCAAATGAATAAGTTTCTTAGACATAAACATACCTTACTTCATTTTAGTGTGGTATTTTTTCTTGATGAGGTCTACTAAAATCTAAAGAAATCTAATGAATATACGAGTGAAATGTTAGCATATCAAGGAGTTATTTGTGTTTTCTACAGTACCGTTGAATGTTAAGAATAATTACTTCAGAGATCTTTATTTCTTCAATTATACAGACTATGATAACAGTATGGCTCACTCAGACCTGGGTATTTTTGCTTGCGGATGCTCTCATCAATACTTTACGGAGAAGATTTTGTGAGTTATTCAGAGGTTGGAATGTTACTTGCTGATGAGACTGAGTCATAGTATAATGTAACCAGACTCAGAATCCTGATTGTTTTGATGCGTCTAAGGTGATCAACAAACCACAAGGCTCACTTACTCACTTACTCTGGGTACTACGATAAATGAATATTTGTAAGATTATTATCTAAACCATTACTGTAAGACTATGTGCGTTGATGTGTATGAAATATATTGATATACAAGCTTCATGGCGTGTGCTACACTACACTGGAACCTGGCGCTGACTGTCATGTCTCCCTTGCTCTCCAGACCCTTACCTACCCCTCCGGCAACCAGACCAAACAAACAAGTTTGCAAGGGAGGGTGGATGAGTCCTGTCTCCCTACCCTCCCGATCCCCAATCAGCTCCATCCCCACCCCGGACAAAAAGAAAGATTCACTCAGATTTTATTATAGAATAGGAACTATTACGTTGAAGTTTGAAAAATTTATGGTTTTCACACATTTTTTCTTTCTAATGATGTATCATTAGGAAGGAAAAATGTGTGTAAACCACTGAAAAATGAACTCATCAGTGCACTGTATGAAATATATAGTGATTGTGCTGCTCTAACATCCATGACATGAACAGGTTCTACAGTAAGAATATCTTAAGGTGCTGGTTAGACATGAAAATGGATATATATATATATATATATATATATATATATATATATATATATATATATATAATATATATATATATATATATATATATATATATTAAAATAAATGGGGTTGATAACCTTAGCTCTCCCCCGTTAGAGACAGGTGCAAAACAGTGGATTCCTCAAAAATCTGATATAAAAAACAAGGCAAAAACACCCCGTTTGCAGGATAATGAGATGCGAGCGCATTCCAGAGATATGAGGTAAACCACGAGGTAAGGTTACTTCAGGATACTTCAGGTCACTGAGTGCGTGCATTCGACAAACGTGTACATGGGAAAATGGAAACGCACAAAATAGCCTAGCATGCATACGTTCGTGTGTTCAGTAGCATGCGGGTATCTGTACGTCTGTTGGTGGGTGCATATATGTACGATGGTTATAAGTGAATGGAATATAATCTCTAGTATGTAAATTAATGAAGCAATTAGACGACAAACTGTCGTAGTGGTCACAAGAGACTTTGGCGCAGGGGAAGGAGCTAAGATCTGTCGGAAAAGGTAAAGTGAAAAACTTTGAAAAGTCATACTTTTTATGTAGTGATATTAAGTTCAGTTTCTAGAGAAAAGGAAGTGCGATGCGACACTCATTTATTGACAAACCTTAACATTTCATTGTTTGATAATTATATTCTCATTTTCAGGTGGATTTGAAGTCACCATTTAGAAAAATGGATTCTCTGGGTTTATGTTGACTTTTATTGATAAAGACTATGGATAGTTAGACAGAAATGGATAAGAGGGGGTAATTACTTAAATATGATTTCAGGAAGAGTAATGGTAGCTTAAAAATTTTTGGGATGTTCTTTAACTCATTTTATTCCACTTTCATTTTAGCTATTTTGGGAAAATAAAGATTAGCATGAGTTTGAATTTGCCTAGAGACGACACACAAAGGGACTATGGTAGGTAGGTTACATTTCCCAGTTAGGAGTTTTCTCTAATAATTTAAACGAGGGTTATTTTGACTCTCGTAATAAATATAATTGTTACTATGAAAGAAATATTTCATCCTTACCTTGAATTGTTCTCCCCAATTTTAACTAAATTGTTTGCAGAATCACTCCTAATCACGGCTTATGTATCAGTGATATTCTGATTAAAAAAAAAAAAATTATACGAACCCTTTCAGCATGGTTTACGTATACAGTGAAGAAAATAAAGATGAATCGCGTTACCGTGTGATTTTAAGTCTAATACTCTATGCATTCCTAAGGACGGGTATTCGTTTTAGATGTGCTCGCAAGATTAGATCGGAATGGGCGGACCTCTATTTTCTTTTAGCAGCTGAGCAATGATTAAACTTAAAAACAAGGTCAAAATTAAAGAAAAGATTTTGGGTGGAAAGTTTGTTACTTAAAATGGAGCATTTTTATATACATTTACTAGAGAAATTGAAATTACACCCGTTTGGTTAGCATATCTCTGCAAGGATAATACCTCGTATCACATCATAAAATGAGACCTTTCACATAATTAAAATACTTTCTTTAAAAGTAAAAAAATAAAAAAGTAGAAAAAGCATAGATATGGCGGATGCACTTCATCATCAGACAAACAGAATACTTGGAAGCCTTTACTTTCCAAGTTTTTTTTTTTTTTTTTTCTTTTTTCTCGGAAAACAGACTATTTTTTCTGTTTTCCTCACAGAGTTCCATTGGCGTGGTTTTTAAAGTTTCTATCGTAAAGTATTTTACTAATGACATTCCATATGACCGAATTATCCTATGAAGTTCCATGAACTTATCTCAAAGTGTTTTGCAATCCTAATATCAAATATTTTCGAATTTTACTTAAACTAAACAAGGTAAGAATTTACGACTCCAGTATACAGATATGGTCGGGGTAAACCCATTCAAGTGTACATTACCACTTACCGATAAAAATTAGGTTGGCGGTCTGTAGATGCTCTCTTTTCAATCAAACCAACGACCTGCTGTAACAATTTGGTCGGCAGTCCATTTCAAATTCGGGGATAAATTCCCCCACTCACACAAAGAATTACTTAAACTTCACCCAACTTGCTCTCGCCTCATGGATCTAATCGATAGTGAATGGCAGACCAAATACTTAACTGGACGACATTTTGGCCAGACTTGACAACAAAGAATCAAAACAGCCATACCCGATATTGTTTTTCTTGTGTCTAATAAAAATATGGTATTGCGGAAGTGGTCTGTCATTTCAACCTCTCCTTATCTGAAGTTTTTCATTTCAGAAAATACAGCTATCGTAAAAATTCATCACATTTTTTTCACATCTTGCCTTTCCAACGCTTAATTTATTTTACGGAGTATTTGGAAAACCATAAAATCTCTTTCCTGGTGCTGTTTATTCTCAGCAGGAAAAGTAGGCAAACATGGAACCTGCATGTAAATCTAATAATCATATATCATAACTACTCTAGAAATACATTTCCAAATATGGAAACACAGCGGGCCTTTTCAATGGGTGAAAATAAAACAACAAAAAGCGATCGCCATCGTTGCCTGTTAGTGTTTATAAGAGCGTAAATGAAAAGTAAACAGTCCGACCGACGAATGATTCATTTGCCAAATGCCTTGCGTTGCTTGTCAACGCCAAGCATTGCGCGTGACGAGGGTTTCATGACTCCCTAACATATTTGTTTCGTTACCTAGTGTCGTTCCGAAACCATACAAGGGAATTTTCGTATCATTAATTAGTCCATTATTTGTTAGCATTAACAGCAGCTTTAAGAAGTTTGAGTTGAACAATCTGAAACTCGTGTTTTCCAATTAAAATCTACTACCCTCAATTCTTAGGGCCACTTCTATAGCTGAACATGGAATTTACAAGCATACTGCATACGCCTTCATCATTTGCCAGATGTAGACTTCTGGTAGTACAAGAATAATTTGACTTATGCTGTTGTGGAATCCTTATCCAAGTAATCAAATGAAACGTTTGTTTTCTCATATTTGTTTCAACTAAATAGACATTTATTCTCTTTCTCACAACTGTATATAAAATCTTTTTCTTCCATCCGCTCTTTACAAGTCATAGGCATAAAGTTTCACTTCCGCATTACTAGATATTTCCCAGTACTCTGGTTACAATTGGGTACTCCATTTTTACCAATAAGGAATCATATCGATAAACGTAAGTGGCTCGAGGGTGATTCCATATCGGGAAAAATGGAGTACCTAATTGTATCCACAGTACTGGGAAATATCCAGTAATGCGGAAGTGAAACTTTATGCCTATGACTTGTAAAGAACGGATGGAAGAAAAAGATTTCATATATAGTTGTGAGGAAGAGAATTTTATATATATATATATATATATATATATATATATATATATATATATATATATATATATATATATATATATATATATATATATATATATATATATATATATATATATATATATATATATATATATATATATATATATATATATATATATATATATATATATATATATATATGATTATGTGAATAAAAAAAATAGGTAAACTAAAAAACCATGTACATGAGCGTGTAGGCCGTAGAAGTTTAATTGAAATAAGAATCATTGCATCAACACAATAGCAAAATGTATACGTGAAGTAACTTTTATAAGGTAATTATAAATAATCTGCTGAAATACCACTAGATATACGAGCAAATTGTCAGGCAAATGTTGTATTGGAGTAAGCGCAATCTGGAGTGTACTTGTTTTTATGAATATTCGAGAGAATGAAAAGGATAAGAGAGAGAGAGAGAGAGAGAGAGAGAGAGAGAGAGAGAGATCCTCAATTAGAGGGAAAATAATTGGCGTGAAACTGCGAGCCCTAATCGGATGTGTGGAAACTCGTATCCAAGTTATAGGTAGAGCTGAAACTGAATGGCGCAATCGGCAACGCTTCAGTTCAAACTTGCCGAGGTGATTTGTTTATGCTTGCAAAGGAAAGTCGAATGCCGCAATGATGGTCGTCTTTTTACAAAAGCAGCCATATTACAATATGTTAATTTGTAAATTTATGAGGACTCGATGCTAAGGGATCCCATATTACACAAACATTATTTACACAGTCTGCTGTAAAGAAAGGTTTTAGTATGTTTTTGATCAGTGTTATATTTCAACTTTTGGTTATAAAAGATGATATCTCTTTCGTTTGTTTGACAACATATTTATGTATTCATTAGCGATACACGTTTGTCAGTGGCTTCTTACTTTCCAACAAATCTCTCTATGGTTAAATTTAATAAAATGTGTTTCACTGATTATCCGTTAAAATAAAATATAATGGAAAACTTCAAATTCTCATTGAAAAAATCACTTGAAAAGGAATGTCTCATTAGGACTAGCACATAAAAAAAACTGAGAGCAATCGTTTAAAACTTTTTTTCAAAATTCAGAGCCGCAGGTATGATCACCGAAGCTCGATAGAAGTAGAACTTTGTGCATTTGGGAACCAATATATATTTTCATGAATATTACAGGTGGGGATGATGAACTTACCGACTGATCTGACACTTCCTCTAAAAATCATGAATCAAAGGGAAAAGGAATAGGGTTAAAGGCCTTAGTTCAGAGGGATTTGGAGATAAACTCTTGGGATAACTAAATTACATGAATTTGCACACACAAATCAGCAGACAAAGAGCAATGAGGCAGGCTAATAGCCCCCTGCTGCAGCAGGTATAAAAGGAATAAAAGCCATTAAATGGGTGACAGGAATTTCACTTCAATGGTATATTTCTAGGAGTGTCAATGGCTTGTCCTCTGTGCAACTAACAAGCACACAGTCGTAGCAGAATGGTCCACAGCAACAAATATTCATTTCTGCAATTAGAGAAAGGCAGACGTTTACTCGGTGAATTAACAATGGTAAAGAGGACAAAAGGCTAGCGCAGAGAACGAAAATATTCCTCATTTCATTTATTGTAATTGTAATATTCACAATAAACTCTTAAGTTCTCGAATTTTTCGCGCTTTTTTGGATACGCTTATCACTGCAAGGTCTTTCTTCATATTTATTGCACTTGGATCTCAAGGCATTGCAGTGACAAACGTATCCAAAAATGTGCGAAGAATTCGGGAAGTTAAGAGGACATAGTGGCTATTACATAATTACAATTCACACACACACACACACACACACACACACACACACACACACATATATATATATATATATATATATATATATATATATATTATATATATATAATAATATATATATATAATATAAGTAATTTCCACATTACCGTGATTCATATACATACATCGAGCTACAATGTCCTTTAATAACTAATTCGCTCTACCTCGGAATTAATATATTTTCACATATGCTTAACCGAAGGAGAATTTTTTCTCACGATAATAGATTTGCCTGGTCCCAGGTTCGCGCCCAGGACCAGGCAAATCTATTATCGTGAAAATAAATTCCCCTTCGGTTAAGTATATATGAAAATATATTAATTCCGAGGTAGAGCGAATTAGATATTAAAGGACATTGTAGCTCGATGTATGTGGTATATATATATATATATATATATATATATATATATATATCTATATATATTATATATATATATATATATATATCATATATATATATTTCTCGGACATTTACGCCCCTGGACATTTGTTTCCATGGACATTTGTGTCCTTAATAAAACGTTTATTTTTTACAAATAAAAAAAGTTTTGATTTACATATTCAGTACCCAATTTATTTTCAAGAACATACGTTTCAGCAGTTTCTTGTTATAGCTAATTGCACATCAACGCATTTAACAGCTCTACACTTATTTTTTTTCAATAGTATACTTTCAAACTATTGCTTGTTATAGTTAATTGAACACCAATACATTCCACAGCTGTAGACAAGCAAATAGGTCATAACCATAAAATTTAACAAAAGGTATATTCTTTTTGAAAGCAAAACGAATGTTAAGCAGAAAATTCAGTTAACTCTAGCAGTGCGAACTGCAAACATCTTCCACATCCTAGAGTTTTCAATGTAATGATTAAAGGAAGGCCCATGGCTAAGTTTACAAAATCTAACATTCGTGGAAAAATATTCGTCGACGAGGAAAATTACAGTTACCATTCCATTACAAAAATGCAGATGAAACAAAAACCTACTGGAGATGTGTACAGTGATCTTGCAAAGCAAGAATACATAAAGTGAATGACTCCGTCACAACACGATGTAATTAGCACAACCATGGATCTTCAGCTGTTAAAGTTAGAGCACAAGAAGTTATGTCTGAGTTAAAAACTACTTCAGTTCCAGCATGCGAACCAGCAAGAAGTGTTATTGGAGCAACGATCGCTAGGGAAGATCAGTTTATTATTTTCCACATGCCACATTTATCATCAATGGAAAGAAATGTACGTCGATGGCGACAAAAAGCTCAAAGTGTATCACAAATTCCACAGCAAAGAAATAATTTGGAGATACCGGAATCCTACTGTTTTCTTGCAACTGGAGAGAAGTTCCTTGCATTTGATTCTGGCATCGATGGCGAGAATAGAATAGTAACATTTGCGACGGAAATTGGCTTAACAGATTACTTAAGATTTCCTAACTAGGCAGCAGATGGTACCTTTTAAGTAAGTCCATCAATATATTATCAACTTTATTGTATCCATATTCAAGAAGGTGCATTTAGTATTCCCAGAATTTTTGCCCTGCTTCCGGGTAAGACAAAGGAAACATGTACGTCTATTCACATATTTGTTGCAACTCAAACCGCAACTTAATCCAAGATCTTTGTTGACAGACTTTGTAATAGGAGCTCAGAAATCTTTTGTAGAAAAGTTTCCAGAAGTGACAATAAGTTCATGTCTCTTTCATTTATCTCGGTCTATTTTTAAGAAAATATGTGACTTAGAACTAAGACAACGTTATAGAGAAGATGAGGCATTCAATTTGAAGATGAGATGTTGTTCCACGTTAGCGTTTCTTCCTTTAATTGACGTTGTCGAAGGTTTTATTGAATTGCCCGATGACTGTGATGTGCCACCAGTATATACCGCTTATTTTAAAATGACATTCATTGGCCAAGTAAGAGGCCGAAGAGGTAGTATAAGGATGGCAACAACTTTTTCTATCGAGTCTTGGAATGTTCGAGAAAGACTTATAAATCAGTTGCCTAAATCTAATGACAACTTAGAGGGATTGCACAATGTCTTGCAATAGTCTTTATCGTGTGAACATCCCTTTATTTGGAAACTGATCGATGCATTGAAAAGGAGGAAGCTATTGCCTTAAAGAAAAATAGTGACTTTCAAAGAGGAGTTCTAGTAAGTAAAAAAAAAATAAATAAATAAATCAGCAGCCAAGAGAATCATGGCGTTAATAGACAAGTATACTCCGGAAAACAAGATGGATTCCTTGAAGGGAATCGCCCACAACATTCTTAGCTTTTGAGATATTTTTGAAACTACGATGATTTTCAAATCTGGAAAAAGTAAACTTGTAAATTTTAAACTCTCTTCTTTTATTCCTTTTCTAAAGATGTATTGTTACCTACTCTTTGCTTTTAGTTATTAAATGCTTTTACATACAATAATGTTTGATAAGCAACCTTACAGATAGACTGTTTACATTTCAGATGCGAAATAAATCCTCTTTATAATGTAGTACGTCTCTGACTTCTGTTAAGACAATGCTGCGTTTAATTGCAACGAAACGTTACTGGCATTAATTTACATTTCCTATTTATTTGCGTAATTGCATATTTATAATATGAATATGCATATAACATAATATCATAGTGAAAACGTTGCCGGATGTGCCTAATACCTTCCCTTTAATGCAACAAATATAGGACAATTATCAAGTGGTCTTTCTTCTACCAAAAAAAATATATAGATATAATTAAACAGTAAATTAAGAACCTTTATTATGAATTCAATTTTGCAAATACAACCATAATTTATCTTAAATATGATAATGATAATTATAATATTGTTGGATGATAACTATAATTAGCATTCGTCTTCTCAAAGGCTGAGGACACTAAATGCCTTTGACATAGTGACTTTGAATGTTAAGATATAGTCTTTTTAATTAATCTTTAACTGTTCTGTTGAAATAAAAAAGGAAAATACAAACATCTTGTCTAACAGCAAAAATTCCTTCCGAGCATATACAGTCAATATTTGATAATATTTGCATACACACGATAATTAAAACTAGTTTTGTAATATTTTGATTTACGTGTAAGGGTATAAATAATTCCGAAAATTATTGAAAATTAATTCAGGGTTAAAACTCTAATAGTATAATTTTTCAAATATCAAAACAAAAATGCCAGTTTTCGTTGGTATTTCATTGGTAAGTAAATAATAAATGTTTGAGGTATTCAAGCCTTTTTACATATTGCAATTTTTTTCTAACGTTACCGCGTAAAACCGATTTTCCAGAGAAAGCGCTTCCATTTCATACCAGAAGAATTAATATCAGCGTAAGAAAATTCAAAAAAGAAAATATATTCTATCGAAAAAAAAGAACTTCGCTGTGTGTTCGTGGTAGCGTGAAGTAATATTTCAAAATGCCTCTAGACGTACACAAAGCACATACATAATCATGCACGAAAGAAAATAAATAAGAATTTTGACAAAGAAGTTAACATGAAGAAAATATATTCCAAAGATGCCTTTGAAAAATACATTTGACATGAATTTCTTATTCAGGGGTTTTCAACCTTTTTAATCTTATATACCCTTGAAGTCTTTCAGTATTGGTCACGTACCCCTTACCCACAATGCAGCATCAGGAAGGATAAAAAGAAATGCATGGTTATTTTGACTTAGTTTATTAAATTAAATTTGTTTTCCATATATGTGGAGCAGACAAAATTTTCAGTTAATGAGGATACGTTACCATGAGGTATTACTGATAGGAATCAAAACTTCTCAAGGAAACACTATGTGACTGACTGCTGGCAAGTTATTAATACATTTACTATAACAGAACTATATCAGACAGTTTTCCATCATCGTGGTAGTGAACTAGAGCTGCTTGCAGCTAGCTGCAACTTGTAACTAGTAGCAGTGATAGGTGAGTCCCTGTGTGTGTGGATAGCACATAGAAATAATAAAACAGAACTAAATCAGACACATTTTTCCAATAACTGTGATTGTGAGGTAGTGGTGCTAGTATAGACAGCTTATTGCCAGCCACTCATGGGGCAATTATTGTGTGCGTGACTGGCGTCACTAACACGAAAAAAATAATGACAAAATAGAATTAAATAGGCATTGTGCTCCAATGACTACCAACTAATGCTGATTGTTAAGCCTCTCAATTAGTTATTAGTAACTAGTTACTTACAGGGAAGTCAGTGTGCGTGACTGCATTAAAATACAAGTATAGACTATTCCAGTGAGATGGTTGGGATTGTTTCTTTGCTACGAACAAGTCAATCCTCAGCACAGTCTTAGAAAGAGCCACTCTTATGTGGTCTTTGACTACAAGACGTGAACGTAACTTGTTTTTAATCAAACACAGTACTGAGAATCCCTGCTCACAGCGGCATGTAGAAGGAAACATCAGGAGATTCCGTACATACTTCTTTGATAAAGCAGAATAAGAATTGCCATTGTTGATCAGATTCTGGTCAATGACAGACTATCGAAAGAATCTTTTACAGTTGAGTCATTGACAAAGTCGATGAATTTTCCTGGTAATTCATCTGGAAGGGATCTAGGGTATTGATAAAGTCAATTAATTCTCCTTGTAATTCATCTGGAAGGGATCTAGGGTCCATCGTCAATGACTTTCGAATGAATTGGCATTTCAAGTCTGTGTTAAATAAGGAAAATATTCATCCAACTCTTGACAGTTAAACTAAGTGCTTCTG
Organism: Macrobrachium nipponense; assembly: GCF_015104395.2. NCBI lineage: Eukaryota > Metazoa > Arthropoda > Malacostraca > Decapoda > Palaemonidae > Macrobrachium > Macrobrachium nipponense. The sequence goes on from NC_061109.1 coordinate 32,926,517, forward strand.
GATGAGACCACTGACCTCATGCACATCATCTTTACTCAGTGTTGACAAGCTGTCGCTCATATTCTCAAAAACGTCATATAGTCCAGCTGTGCCTTTTTCTTGCCAAAGTTTGAGTTTCATTTGAAAAGTTCGCAGGTTGTCGAGAAAATCAATCACAGTTGCCGAGTAACCTTCAAGTTATCTGATAACTGCCTTGATGCAAGAAGATGAACCAGTTTCGTGATCCACCTGTCGTCTGAAAGCATGTTCACAAACTTCCTTGTTTTTTCTTTCTCACTTCTGTCAAAGAATTCCTTCAGCTCCTCCTTTAATGTCGCCACTCCATCCACTAGGTTTGAGTTATTCAAAATCAAAGTAGTACGTATATTGAGAAACCTATCACTTACCATCCAATTTCCTCTCACATATCCCTGGGAGTACGCGTACCCAAGGTTGAGAACCCCTGGCTTACATCCTCATAAACCTGTTGAAATATTTTGGCAATCACTTTGTTTTAGGAATTTTTCTTGAATTTCACTTTAGGCAACTACCGAGGAATTCTGTACATAGTAAAGTTAGTTAAGTGTGTGATTGTTTTAACAGATAAGTCGTTTTTCAAGTATCGCTAATATTTAGAGATGTCAAATTCTATTATCGACTTGTACAAATGTGAATGCAACATGTAAGAGCTTCGACAAAGTTTTCATGAGAAAAACGAAGGTAAAAGGTGAAAGTATAATAATTTGTTTGTTCAGAAGAAATATATGAAAACTACTAGTAAAGGTCTATTGAATTTTTTCTTTGTAGGATTGCCTGAATCCCGGTTAATTGATGGTCACGGGTTCTGATAATTACCACTTGATGATTAATATAGTAATTCCCTTATATAAAAAAATGTTTAGTCGTCTTATACGCAGTATGTATCATGATTATTTTCTCCGTCTGTTTATAACTAAGGTAGGTCTTAAAGTCATATGATAAAAGCAAATGGCTACCTTTGAACACTAAATATTTCTCTCTCTCTCTCTCTCTCTCTCTCTCTCTCTCTCTCTCTCTCTCTCTCTCTCTCTCTCTCTCTCTCTCTCTTCACATTCACAAAAACACACACACACGCACAGCTTCCCAGGAATTTTATTTTTCTTTCTACAACGAATTTGAATATTGCTCTGCAGACAACATCAAACGTTCGTTCATTCTTTGTAAATCGTTACAAAAACGATATCCAGTGATTTTTATTTTCGTCTCTTCATTCGTACATTAAGCGTAAGAAAAATAGTTTCAAAATATCATACTTTTCAGAGAAAAAATATTTCAGTGTACGTAAAGGAAATATGCACATGTGTGTTTTTCCCCAGCCTCGCACTACTACTTTTAAGACCTCGTTAGCAAATGGAAATGAATTTTAGCATGTATGACAACAAAACGGTGGGAAAATCTTTTCCCTA
>NC_061109.1:32928440-32965940 GCF_015104395.2 Macrobrachium nipponense
GATAAATGACTGAATATAACCAGACTGTAAGAATTTTAGCTTACAATTGCGTTTTTTCGACCATTTCGGTAGAGTCAAAGTTGACCGAACGTGGTTTTTTTTCTATTTATCGTGATTTATATAAAATATTTCGAAAATCAGAAAGCTACAACCTTCAATTTTTTTTGTTTTGTATTATAACATGAAATTGCACACATTTTTATGCATAAAACTTTATGTAATGGCTAATTTAAAATGGTGCAAACTTTACCACAATCGCACGTATGATTTTTTTCGGAAGAGTTACCGCGCAGACGTAAAGAAAAATGTTATTTTTTCATAAATTCACCATAAATCGAAATATAGTACTAGAGACTTCCAATTTGTTGCAAAATGAAGGTAAATGCTTGAATATTACTGGAATATAAGCGTTTTAGCTTACAATTGCGTTTTCTGACCATTTCGGTAGAGTCAAAGTTGACCAAAGGTTGAAAATTTGTCACTTATCATTTTTTATATGAAAATATTTCAAAATTGATAAAAGCTACAACCATGGGTTGTTTTTAGTTGTATTGTGCATGAAATTGCGCACATTCACATATATAAAACTTTATGTAACGGCTAATTTTTAAAATGGTGCAAACATTACCACAATCGCATGTATGATTTTTTTCGGAAGAGTTACCGGGCGGACGTAAGGAAGGAAAAAGTTTTTCATAAATTCACCGTAAATCGAAATATTGTGCTAGAGACTTTCAATTAATGGTAAAATTAAGGTACATGATTGAATATTACTAAAATATAAGATTTATAGCTTACACTTGCGTTTTTTGACCATTTCGGTAGAGTCAAAGTTGACCGAAGGTTGAAATTTTGGCACTTATCGCTATTTATATAACAATATCTCAAAATTGTATAAAAGGTACAATCATGAGTTATTTTTTGTTGTATTTTACATAAAAATGCGCACATTTTCATATATAATACTCCATGTAACGGCTAATTTAAAATCGTACAAAAAATTATGTCAAAGTGACAAATAATTTCCGAGATGTGTCACAGATACTTTTTAGTGCGGCAAGAAAGAAATTCGCGCTTGCGCGCCTGTGTTACGATTGTAAACAAAACAACACCTCGATCCGTGAACTCCCAGCATCCCCCAAGGCGCGTGATTCAAAAGTTTTTGGCTGGTAGGCCTATAAGTATTTTTCCGCAAATTTAAAAAAAAAAAATTTTGAGTCGACGTATGGTACGTCCATTCGGCATACGGGAGACATTTTGACTCGACATTTAATACGTCCATTCGGCGTTTAAGGGTTAAGTTAAGTTAAATCAACTGATCATTGATTTTGTTTCTTTTCGTGCTATAACAACTAGTTAGCTATGTCACTTTATTCATGTCACGCTTTATTCTTTAATTTTCATGATTTAATCAATGCACAAGAACTAAATACTTTTGAATTCTCTGTGTTTAAAGTAAGCCCTCAAATGTGAAGATTATTATCCACTGATTTTTATTTTTTCTTCTTCTTTTTATATATTATGTCAAGAGTGCACTTGGAGAGGTATGGAAGGCATAGTAATTTGCATTGTCATTTGTCCTTGTTTCTGGCTTCTCTTGGCCATTCCTACCTGTCTAGGGTTAAAATGTCCTCTAGAATGGGGAGGTGTTCAGGATTTAAGCCATTACTAAGTAAAATAATTTAGTTGCCCATCTTCACTGAGCCTCCGTTCCCTTTGAATGCCTCATGGATCATCTTATTCTGTCCTGATTGGCTGCCCTGGAATTAATCTCCTCAGGTAAACTGTGTAGGACAGAGTCTATCTTGGGAAAGAGGAGGAAGCCTGGCTAAAGACCCTTTGGAACTGTGATTATAGAACCAGGAATCAATGAACAATCGATCTTAGAACATCGCTATCTGTCAAAAAGTTCACTCCTCTCCCACTTCACTCTGCTTTCCTTCTGAAGACCCCACATGTTTTTTTTATTGGCCATAGTGATAGAAGATTGCTCAGCAATTTGGAAGAAGCCAGCATACAAATGCCAATGGTACTGTAATGGAGTAATTTTGAGTCCAGTCAGTTACCATTTTTGTCTCTTGTCTGTACTTCCATTTCATTCTTTCTAAGAACGAATTTCCCATTATTGGCTCAGCATTGCAGTCCCTATTTTAGGTTACTGTAATGCAGTTTCCATTGCTACCATCGAAGCTGTAAATAATTCCCCTTATGATGCTAGTAGTGATATTAAATCTCATTGTGATATTCCCACCTAGAATAGTATATCTTTCTGTATAAGCTCCCAGTCATTCTATGTCCCTGTGAGTGAACTTTGATGTGATATAATAAGAAAGAATCATGTTTAATGCTCCCCACGTGTCTATCGCCTTAGTACTGATTCTAGAATGCATCTTTTTGTAGACAAATATCTTGTCTAGTTGCAAGAGGAAATTTAGAATTCCTTAGAAGCAGCAACAGGAGTTTTTTTAGCAACCTGCTGTACGTAATCCTTATTTCTCTGCCTAGATCATTTCCCAGCCACAAGTCCTGGTTGACCTGCAATCAACCACCTTCTATTAATTTCTGGACCTATTCGAGTCCCTGTCACTTTTAAAGTGTAAATTGCTACTCACATAATTTGGATGTAAATATAGTCCAGTTAAACTAACTCTCTAGAGGTATATATAAATTCTTTCCTCCATTGATACCAAGCTTCAGTCGTAGAATGTTTGTTATATATATATATATATATACTATATATATATATATATATATATATATATATATATATATATATATATAATATATATATATATATATATATATATATATATATATATATATATATATACATATATATATATACATATATATATATACATATATATATATATATATAAGATATATATATATATATATCTATATATATATATATTAATATATATATATATATATATATATATATATGTGTGTGTGTGTGTGTGTGTGTGTGTGTGTGTGTGTGTGTATTCCTTCGGGCATATTCGAGTTTTTACTTCCACATTATAAAACATCATGGTACATTCCTAAAAAAAGGTATAGTTCTATATTATAGATACTCAATATTCCCCTTCGAATAAAAAATTGTTAAGTATTCATACATAACTGACAATTTAGTATGATTTCATAAACTTCTTTATATCTCATACCTATTTCAGAGAAAGGACATGTAAAACTAAGGCTGTGTATCATATATATTTCGAAATTTATTTCGAATATATTTGAATTTGATCAGTATATTGAACAAAAAATTATTTAAAAATTAATATAACAATTTGATGGGAAGATTTAGAAATAAAATCAGCATTCTATGGAAAAATAAAATATAACTAATAATATCCTGTACTCTTAAAAAGACAAATGCTGCTTAAGTAAAACATAAATAATTCTTCCTCCGGCAGTAAGGTTTAGCTCAGAAAAGAAATACATGTGTAAAGAAGTTACATTCTCTCTCTCTCTCTCTCTCTCTCTCTCTCTCTCTCTCTCTCTCTCTCTCTCTCTCTGTCGTTTATCTTGTAAGTGTTGGAACATTCTCAAATACATTTCCATTTGCTAACGAGGTATTAAACTTACGGCAGAGTAGAAAAATCTAAAACTTAGTCACATCTACGGCCCTGATACTAAACTTTTTTTTTTTTCAATGATAACTGTCTCTCGGTTATTTTCCGAAAGGAAAAAAATGATCTCGCATCTTTTCATGCGTGTGTTTTTTTAAGTAAATATATATATTATATATACACCTCTGTAATAGTGAATATAATACAGACCTATATACCTTATGAATGTTGAAACCTATGTGAGAAAATAAAAGTAAGAAGAAAACGTCCGTAAATATCAAGTAAAAGGAGGACGGAAAAGGTACATTTCGATGAGCATCTGCTCTGTTTTACGCTACTGTTGTAAGTAAAAGGTGAAGAGACTCCAAATACAACGCTCTTTCGCTCTCCCTTTATACCTTATGAATGTTGAAACCTATGAGAAAAAAAGTAAAAAGTAAGAAGAAAACCGTCCGTAAAATATCAAGTAAAAAGAAAAGGAGGACGTTAAAAAGGTACATTTCGATGAGCATCTGCTCTGTTTTACGCTACTGTTGTAAGTAAAAGGTGAAGAGACTCCAAATACAACGCTCTTTCGCTCTCCCTTTTGGTATGTTTTTATTAGTGTGTATGTGTATACATTATCGTTAAATAATGAACTAATTGCATACAATAAACAAACACATATCCAACTAAGTTAAACAATAAGAGAGGAGAGAGAGAGAAGAGAGACGAGAGAGAGAGAGAGAGAGAGAATTTTCTGGAATCCTACATTTTTCCTCCCTTAAATAGTGAATCATTGATTGTATTGATTGGAACAATAGTCCAAATCAGCTTACATGCTCCAGTAGTCGTAAAACCCCATGTAAGTTTCTGGCTTTTCGTCGAATATTGATATAGGCATCCCGTAAACTTTTGTTTCCTAATGCTTTTCGTAACTAAAAGATTTTTAGTAAAAGTATGTCTAATATATGTGTAAAATTTAAGTTAAATGGCTCATGTGATGACCATTCAGAGCTTTGAAATACAGGTTAAGCTTGTATGCTTTTGAAAATCTGTTACAGTTTATTTTCTCTGGGTCTAGTACGATTTTCGACCAAAATTCTCATGTAATGTAATGTCATACAAAAAAGAAAAAAAGGAAAAATATCTAGTAGTGGTGATGAAGCAATACATATCAGGACAGAACAGCCAATTAAGTTGGCTTTAGTTATTTGCATAGTGCAAACAGAAATATAATGTATATACTTCCACAACAATAAGATGGCCGTGATGGCGTAAACGAAAATATCGTCAAATGTAGACGCTACTGCAGTTATTAAGTAAGCATTTCTAATAGTAAATTTCTATATGAACGTGACACAAACAACCTTGAAATTAAATGATGAACAAAATATTTCTTCATGAACTCTTACGGCAAAAATCAGCTATGTAAATAAAAACGATAAATTTAGTAAATTTCATATAATGACATTTTATATCTGCGGGAGTAGTTGTTAACTCTTCAATAGCATACGTAGGTTGTTAAGTTAAAATTATGCACGAATGAAACCTAAATCTATAACTCTGGTGGCAATTGAAAACACAAGGATGCATCTCCCTTTATATTACAAAAGACCTAGAATAAAAACCTTTTGATTGTGAATATTAGCTTTCCAGACTAGAATAATTCTTCACTTTATTACCATTATTCGTTAAGATACCTACGGAGCTAATGAGGGCTTCAATGTGGCTATTTTTTCTTTAGTTTCATAGTGAGAATCTGTCGATGAGTACATAATTGTTATTACAGTTATTAATGATAGAATGCCCATGACGAAATCTATAACAATTATGTTGTTGAGCTGCTCACGGTAAAAGATTATATAGTTGCCCCAGTAAAATTTACCATTCAGATGAAATTATAAAAAAATCAAATTTGCTCATAGGGTTTCCTAGACGCAATTCAGTTAGCTTAAGCAGATGAGAACTTCTGTTTATCTTTTCATTTTCCATTTTAAGACAAGGCTAAGGTATACAGACTCAGAGTTTCGGCGTTCTGTTACTCCTGTTTGTTTTTCATTATATGAAGTTTCTTTTCAAGGTACGAGGTCTTCTCTCACAGTGGAATTTACAGAAAGCTTTAATATTTATTTAATATTATTTTCTGCAGACTAACATTTTGGTGACAATCATGAGTGCTTTCAACAATGGTCACCTTTACAAAGCGGAAGGATTCATATTTTAAAAACTTCAAAATGTTAATACATTTTTCAAATTAAATCTATAAATAATATGAATGGGGGGAGCGTACAACATTATATACAGAGACGTGTCTTTTTTTTATTTATTTTATTTTTTTTTTATTCATTTCATGTGGCAGTTTTCTGTTTTCTATCATTAGCGAGTTTGTCACTTGGACCATCGATGAATGGTCTCTTGTTTTTCAAGGTTCATAAGTTTCTTTTTAAACAGATCTTTCACATTCCCAATTGATCCTAGTATTTTATGATTAATTAAATTCTCATCTATTTAATAATTTATATTCCTTTCTTCTTCTACTAATAACTGGTCTCTTCTTTCTGTGTTTCTTTTAACCTTCTTTTACGTCTTTCCTGTGAATGACATATTCTTTGGAAACTGTTTACGACCCTAAGAGGCCCTTCTGCAGATTCTTATTAAGATGTTATTGATGGATCGTAGGCAATAAAAATGCAACACAGTGAATGGGAACGTGGGTAAACAAACACCAAGAAGGCTAACAATATTTATTTATTATAAAAACAAAACACTCTAAATCAAACTTGTGCAAGTAAAAATAAAATAAAAAAGTATGCATAAAGTCAATGTGGCAATTATATGCCCACCGAGAAGAGGTTAGCATGTCTTCTCAGCACAAGGTTCACCTAAACTAAAAAGCTAAACCCTAAACCGTAATAGTGATAGAAAATACAATACACGGCAAATAAATAGCTCGAATAAAGCGGCCCCAAAAATAATACGCTAGCCAAAAGCTAAAGAGCTAGAAGGAAGTAAGGAGTCCAATAAAAGAGAGAAGACCCTAAAATTACTTACCTAATTAACAAATCTAAATTCGCGGACGACCACAATTCAATTATATCAACAAAAGGTAAAACACCGATAAACTATGACAATAAGTCAATATGATATATAGATCCTATACGCTCATGTTAATACATAACCAGTTTACTAATTCCTTTGAGGATGATAGATGTCCATGGAGTCGCTGGAGGCCACTAGTCCGCTACACCATGGGAGTTACTGTACACCGGGTGAGACCAATAACCAAAGACTATATACTGAAGGAAGATAGGAAGGCTCAAAATAGGAATGTTAATATACTAGTTGCCAACCCCAAAAAACCCGTGAACAACAATAGTTTTGACCGGTCAGTGTTCAGATGGCGTTGTAGGTATATCGCAGGTCGTCTGTTTGTTTATATTTAAAATTTGACAGTTGACACAAACGAAATCGTGGCGCCAACAGTGAATAAGTCACACAAATGTGTTGTTTGCAATAAACGAGAGAAACCGATCCTCATTTGTGTTTCACAGGGACCCTAAGGATAAAGAACGGTCATTACTTACAGCATAATACATTAAATATGTGCTACTAATCAGTAATCCCCACTGATATTGGCTATAATATTAAGGCAAGGCATCCGCAGTACATTTTTTTTGTTTCAAACTTTTTTTTTTTTTTAAGTTTACTGAGTAACTTTATGACTTCATCACACTCAAACCAGCAACCAAGCAGTGCTGTGCCAATTCAGGAGTGTTAAGAGAATAAAAAAAAGTGCTGGTTTAGAGAGTAAAAGTGTTCAAGGTATGTCAATGAAAGTATAGCCTACAAGGTTAGAAAGGTTAGAAAAAACTTCCAAATTCTTAGCCTAACCGAAACTGATTAGTATCACAGCAAACATGCCGATAGATGTCCAAAGGTTAGACAGATTTAGTATCGGGGATGATCCAAAATCAGTGGGTAAAAGATCGAAAAAGTGGAGAAGCAGCTTCCAAATTTATTTAGAAGCACTAGGGAAAATGGATAAAAAGCAGCAGAAACCATTGTTACTTCATACTGCAGGTTTAGAAGTTCAGGAATTTTCAGAAGACAATTGAAGGGCTCTCAAATCCATTTGCTCCTCAAGCAAATATGTACTTTGAATGTTATTAGCTCATCGAAGCCTCACAGGAATCAGGTGGACAGTAGATTCATTTGTGACTAGGTTAAGGAAATTAGCTTCAACTTGTGAATTTGGAGATCTAGACCAGAGGTTAATAGAGCAAATTATAGTAAAGACTAACTCACAAGAGCTTAGGAAGACATTGCTACAGAAAAGTAGCTAACCTTGCAGAAAGTTCTAGAAATAGCAAGAGCGCATATTTCCCAAGTCTAAAATGAGTAGCTGAGTTACAGCCAAGAAATACGTTTGGCTGTAGCTCCGAAAATAGCCATAAGGATTTTTTTTCAAAAATAATCTCAATGTGATTCCCACAAAAAGTTACCTTACTTGCCCAACGTAACCTTACCTAACCTAACCTAACTATAGAATAGTTGAATGATTTTTTGTATGCTGGTGAAATAGGATGGCATAACATATAGTATTATATCACCTAGAATGCTTGATATGGAGGAACCTCATCCAAATTCAGGGGTTGAGGCAAAAAACCTCACGACAACTAAATTGAAGCTAGTATTGTGTGTGCAGCAGGCATTTCTCCACCAAAAAATAACTTCATCCAGCTTCTGACAAACTTTGCCACAATGCCTGCCCAGATCACATGTGGAAGGTACGTGTTATCTATTTTATTTATGTGTTTAGTCATTATAATATTATCAACTGATTTTTTATCAGTGAGACATATTTTTCTACATAAAAAGCCTGCATCTATTGCACATTACAGGTTCTACTAGCTGCACCAGATCAGATGTTGACCTTATAAAGATAAGTGAGTTAATGAAAAATGCTGATTTAATTGTAGCCATATAAGCTTAGATGCCTTTTTACATGTGGGTATGCTACAAAGGAAAATGAAAGGTAAAACTCGCAAGCACTTTTGCCGTATACGTACTTTATTCTGATAGCAGAATAAAGTACACAGAAAGCACTTGCCAGTATTCTCACCTTTCATTTTCCTTCATGGCATTCTTTGTTTCATCCTATTTATATTTTTTTCCATGTGCAACTTTGGATATATCTATTCATATTTGTATGTATATATGTCTTTAATAATTTATATAACTGCAGTACATAATTTAGTAAAATGATTTTTGTGTATATTTTTATATAAATATATTTTGTATAATGCACTTATTGTTGAAATACATATTTTCAGATACATCAATAGATTTACACCACCAAGCAAATTACACATCAAACTAGTTGCTGACTTATCCACACGAGAATTTGCACAACCTTGAATATGGTGTGTGTTTGATGTGCAGTTTGTATATGTAAGATTTTCTGAAATGATAAGTGCATCACAATTATTCTAAATATAGTTAATCTTGTAGGTATCATTCCTGCTCTGGAGAATAGATCATCTGACATAAGAGCTTCATCCTTGAAACATGGTAAATGGTCTATGCTTTTGGTAGATATTCCAGTTTTGCTTTTACTAACTAGAATTCATATAGTAGGTAAAGATTGACCTTTAAGATTTTGTTATATTATGCTACACATATATTCACTTTGTCTTCAGTGAAAAGTGTTAGACTAATTGTTGTATTATGGCTATAAGGTTCATCTATCAACTGACCAGTAAAATTCCAAAGAAGATTGTGAAAATATTGAATTAAGTGAAAATGTTCAATCAGATATTGGTAAGAAAATCTTGTTTTGTACGGTTTTTTGTATGTATTTATGCCTAAAATACTTATGATTTTACATCCAAATGATAAAGTATGATATGGGCATTTGTTTCATTTCATATTATTTGCATTTCCAGAATTTACTGATGGTTATCCAAAGGATACTGGCCGTGAAGTGTACAGTAATGCCACAGTAACAAGCATTATGGATAATATTAGTTGTATTGCTACAAGTGTTAGTCCTACTACAAATATTATGACTGCTTGACCTACATTTGCTATTAATACTGCTACTACTACTACCCTTCCTCCTACTGCTGCTGCTGCTTCTACTACAATTACTACTAATGATGATGTTGATTGTAGCATTCTCAATGGAAATGATAATTTACAAAATCCTGAAATACAGTATGAGACCATAAATTAGGGTTACACGAAGAAGGAGAACCAACATTCACAACCATAAAATCAAATGGTAAGATGTTACCATAATCAGTTCTTTTAACATCAAAACAAAATATTTTTTTTTTCCCCAATAAATGGTCAGTTTCTGAAATACAATTAAATAAATAAATAAATTTCAAAAATTTTATATATATATATATATATATATATATATATATATATATATATATATATATATATATATATATATATATATATATATATATAACAATTTAATAGTTATTCTTATGTTTTGCATTATGTATTTAATTCTTGAAGAAAACCAAACCTTTTTTTAGTATTATGTTTTCTCATATTTACAATTATATTAGAGCCTATTTGCATGTAATTCATCATGCAATTTTGGTTGCTTGTATGTTGTTGTTGTTTTTTTTTTCGGTTTACAATTTTTGTATGTGCACTATTATTTACCGAGTTATTTTTTCTTATGTATAATTTATCAAAGTTCATTTGCATGTGATTTATCTTGCATTTTTGGTTGGTTTGTAGCGGCCTTATTTCTATTTCCAACCCCCTTTTGATTATTTTTGCGTGTATACAATTTAGTGAGTTATTTTGTTCCTTTTGTTTGTATATTTATACATTTATTCGTTTATGTTACTAAAGAGTATACATGAGTGCATCATGCATTTCCGTTTCAATAAAAAAAAAATTACAATTGTGTTTTATATACACCTAATATCTCCATTCTACAATGGCCTACAAACTGTAATTAAATGTATGCCTACCAACTTATGCACTTGTGGCTAAGTTTAACAAATCAAATGTATGGTATATTTTACTTTATTCGAACATGATATTGTATAGAACATTTAAAAAGGTTTGTAATATACAATACTTAAAAATACAATGAGAAACATAAGGAAATGTATTCTTAATCGATATATGATACCTATTTGTAAATTTTGCAATTTAGTTACCTAAAATTTAAGAATATCATAAATATAAGAATAAAATATACTGACGTAGTAAAATTGCAAATTATGAACAAATTTGTCGCAAAATTTACAATCGAATTCCATCCCTATATCCCGTAAGCATTACCGCTAATCTGAATGTTTAACCGTTCGCTCAATAGATGGAGCTATTCGTTTCGCATGGGACTATCATTTGAGTGATATTAGGCTCAGCCCTTCCTATCTTCCTTCAGTATATAGTCTTTGGTCGACACCTTACCTGGTGTTAGCCTCCCTACGTGACTCCTCACGAGCCTCGACAACCAAGACGTGTGAAACAGCACACGAAGACCCTCAGTATGCCTGGGCACGGCGAACCCTCTCCTACATAGCTGGGATCCAGTACCAGCTCTGTTTACCCGCGGACTCCTCCGACGGGGGAAAAAAGCAAGGGAGACGGGTCGCAAATGACACAAGTTCCCTGCGAGGCTACGAGACGAAAGCCGTGATCAGTAAGTACGCCGCAGGTAGCTCTTCATACACCTGTGGGTCAAAACTCTGCCGGGAATATAGAGAAGAAAATCTCCCAAAACAACGTAGCGCTGCCTAAAATAAAATATTCCGTGGTAGCTGCTGCACTTGTCCTAAGAAGGCGACGACGTGACGTGCTTTTCCAGCCAACACTCGCACTGACACTCACACTCCAGTGAAAGTAAACAATATCAAAAAGCGTTAATAGGGTTCTTCGATAATTAGCTACTGGAGGAAGAAGCAACAACAACAAACACTTTCAAAATAATTAACGTAATCGACAAACAAACAACGTACGTTAATACATAACGATAAAAAGGAGAGAAAATATTAAACTCGACCATGGCTGTTTTGAAGTACAAACTAACGTAAGGGAAACGTTAACTTCAAATACAACAACAACAACAACACAACAACAACAACAACAACAATAATAATAATAATAATAATAATAATAATAATAATAATAATAATAATAATAATAATAATAATAAATAAAATTGTTGAAAGATTTTTAAAGCAAATAACTTATGAAACTTATAAAAATGAAATTTTCCTTTACAGGCAAAACTAGAAAACGATGATAAGAAATAATCACTATTTCCTTGACATTGCTACCTAGGGGAAAGCTATGCTTTGGGGTGTAAATATAATTTACAGCTATGCTCAGAACTGATGCTACATGATTGCATTAGGTTTCGTTCAAAATTCACTAACTGGCAACTAACATGCTCCACATTTATCTATTCTTTAAGTTTGGAAACGATTATCGCGTGCAATAAGGCCATATTATGTTTCAAGAGAGTGAAATCTGTCACATATTTCAAAACTGTAAGAAAATGTCACATGTAGCCAATTTCCAGAAAACACACACAACATTTTTAAAATGTGTCATAACATTAATATTGCTTCCAAAGCAACCATTAAATTTTAAATAGACTTATTGATTATTTTTACACTTCAAAGCTGAAAAAAAATAAAAAAAACCCTGGATACGTTTCGCTATATTGGTACTCCGTCAAAGGTGCGTGCCGGTTGACTCGACCCAGGATCTAGAAAAATTTGCCAAAAATCACTAACTAATTTTGACGTACTTTTCATTACTAAAATCAATATCAACATTCACAAACACTACTGAAATGATAAATAATATCCATCTACGAATTAAATATTTATTACAAATATTTAAAAAATTAAGTATGTACAAAAAAATAATTTACGAAAATATTTTTAAAAAATATAAAATATGCTATATACTCACAAAAATTGAGCAAATCTGAAAAGAGAAAAAAAAATGTCACGATTTTTTTTTTGGTACATAAATGAAATAGGAAGTGGCTATTTTTTTTTATAGAACAAATTCATATTTTTTTTCCTAGAACGGAATTATGAAAAAATATTTGCACAAAGATATTTGCTTTTATATCAGAGGCCAAATCTAAAGGTCATTTTTTGACCTCTTAGTTTCACCATGAAAATTTCTTATAAAAATCATTGTAATTATTCTAAAATATGATATTTATGCATGAAAATCTACCAGATTACCAAACATTCTATAGAAAACAGGATATATAGAGATATGGCAACTTACCTTCGGGATATGACAACAAAATGGCCGTAGTCGCTACCTACTCCGACAGTCACATCTATCAGCTGAAATAGAGTAATGGAATGCAAATTTCAATGCGTTATTTACTTATCTAATTATGCGTGGACTTGCATAGAACTATTATGGTGGCTTGCTGGATGTTGGAACATTATTTCCAGCATTAAATAAAATCTGACCCAAAAACCTTGCCTTCAATGTAAAGGTTATTTTGTTGACTTCGAATCACCAGGAAAAGTTTTTATAAACATCGTTGTAATTAGTATTAAATATGATAATTTATGATGGAAATCTACCAGAATATCACGAAATTCTAATAAGAAAATAAGAATATATAGATATATATGGCAACTTACCTTTGGGATATACAAACAGAATCACCCCCGACCACGACAAGTGCGACGGCCACATCTACTACCTGAAATGGAGGAATGGAATGTAAATTCCGAGGTGTTATTTACTTATCTGATTATGCGTAGATTTGCATAAAAAAATATTATGGTGGCGTTGGATTTGTTTATCTACTCGTTGTAATTAGTATAAAATATGATATTTATGCATGGAACAAATCTACCACAATATATCACGGTCGTTTCACCGGGATAACTTTCCTATAAACATCGTTGTAATTAGTATAAAATATGATATTTATGTATGGAAATCTACCACAATATCAAAGATACTATAGAAAACAAGAATATATAGTGATATGGCAACTTAACTTTCGGATATACAAACAAAATGGCCACCGACCTCGACAAGTGCGACAGCCACATCTACCACCTGAAATGGAGGAATTTGCATAAAAAACTATTATGGTGGCTTGCTGGAGTTTGAACATTATTTTGCAGTCAAAAAAAAATCTGACCCCCAAAATTACAATGTAAAGGTCATTTGTTGACCTTCTCGTTTCACCAGGAAAAATTTTTTATAAACATCGTTGTAATTAGTATGAAATATGATATTTATGCATGGAAATCTACTAGAATATCAAAATTCTATAGAAAACAAGAATATATGGCGATATGGCAACTTACCTTTCGGGTATGCGAGTTGATCTGGAGAGTGCCGGGGCACCACTACTCGCTGGTGAAATTTGCTGTGAGACAGGATAAAGATCTCCCAGTCATTGGCCATACAGCAAGCTTCGCAAAGTGCTTTAGGTTTGCTTGTCATTGAGGAGGTTTATAGAGAACAGTCCAGGAACACACTGCTAGAGATGCTCCAGTATGATCCAGTTGCACAGGTCCTGGAATTCTGTGCATGACATGGCATTGAGCCAGTGTTGTCCTAATTGGATTTTAATAGGACCATTAGGCCCAGACCCAACCTATTTCCTTGCTGAGACTTCTTAAACACTGTCTCCATCTTTTGGGGTGGGGATTTTCATATGCCTTGGTTATTACTTGTCAAACTTCTACCATGTCTCCTCTCTTACCTTATCCAGGAGTGGAGGCAGTTTTAGGTTTGCTGTACATGTGCTTGGCAAGCAAGGCAGTCCACTTTGTCTCGGTGGTGGTGCAGTTGTTGAAGAATGCTTCCACTTCTTCCAAACATGCCTCAGGCTCATCTTCCCATTTCATTTGAGGGATCAGAGCATTAATGCTAGATATTGGAGCATTAGTCACAGCAAGTGTAGGGTTGGAGGCTTGTCGGTTGGCCAGATCTTTGGCACTTTCCTTTCTAACCTTCTCCAGCTCAATCTCCTTCTTGTGGATTCCTCATACCTCCTCAGTTCTTCTCATTTTTTATCTAGCTGGAGTATGTCATTCAACTGATCTTTCACCTACTGGGTGAGTTCCTATCCCATGTAAATGTTAAAAATGGCAAACTTGAACCTTTCATTTACAACATCAATATTTTCCTATTATAAGAAAAAAAAACTTTTTACTCAAACGTATTAAAGGAGGATTTCTGATCAGAAACATGAGCACTGGCTCGTACAAAGTATGTGTAAGTATAATGTGGAAAAATTGCAGTGATTTGAAGTAAATGAACTTTAAAAATCAGTAGTGAAGGAGAAATTTTTCACATGAATGTTTATGAAATTTGAACCTGGTTAGGTGTTAAATATGATGCACCATTCGCTCTGGTTTTCAGACATTACGTATGTTTTGCGGAAATATTGCCTGCGAAGCATTTGAATATTCTCTTGCGTGACTAACTGCTGTACAATGCTGTATAGAAATTAGAACTTAATGATATTGCACTCACTTAACCTGCGTCCTTGTCCCTGTTCATGAGGGCTTGCTGCCACTCCAATGACATGATTCTAGTTGGATAGGATGTCTAAGGTAAGGATCGGTGCAATTGGGAAAGTGCCCCATAATTTTGTCGCACTGTGATTGGTTGTGCCATGCAAAGGTCACACTGATGAGTGATCCTGAAGGAGCAATGATCCTTATGGGTGGATATGCTGATGAGATGGAGAGATGCTGAAGGAGCAATGGTCCTTATGGGCATATGGCACACCATTTTTGGCACTGTATCTCATGTACAGACCCTGTGGTTTATGATGTGAGGACTGTCTTGGTGGCACTTGGGTTCCGGTGTGTTCCAGGGAACAACACTAACGGGGAGTACAACCAAACTGTGCTGAAGGAAATGGCACTCTGTTTGAGTCAGAGTGATTGCAGTGAATTAAAAGGAAAGTGGAAATAAGCGCTTCAGTAGCCTAGTCGTTGGGTGTGCCTGAATTAGTGGCACTGTGAGGTGAAAACAAAGGCTTGCATTCGGGGTGGGGGGGCTAGTTCTAAGAACTAGTAGCTGCTTCCTGTCATGAGGAAAGTAAGTTTTGGGTTGCACTCAATGTGCAATTTTCGTGCTTTGGGTATACACAAGTTTTGGATAATAAAAAACCTACCCATTCACAACAGTTAATAACTGTTATTAAACGGTTATAGTTCCTTCTTAAACACATGAGAGCTTACTCTTGTGGCTGAAGTGCTTAATATAAGAACAGGTATTGGAGAAATGGATGGCGATGTAAACGATTAAAGTTTTGGATGTTTATGAAAAAAAGCTTATTTTCCTTAGCTTTTGAATTAATTAGGTTTATCTTCAATACTCGTCTATTATTGTTATGATGCCCTAATTAACTTTTGTTAGGCTGTAAGACTATTAGAGCTCTCTCTCTCTCTCTCTCTCTCTCTCTCTCTCTCTCTCTCAGAGCATACTTTTATAGAAACGTACTTGTTTCTTTAATTTGAATTACTCTAACTTACTCTTAAGAATTTACTTTGAACAACGAAAGTAAGTTACTTTTTCATTTACTTTTAGAATTCATGTAGTTAATACCTAGCTCCCATCTTGACAAGTTAAATTGGTGGAAAAGGTTTTCAATTTACTATAAAAAAAAAATTTATGTTACATTTTTTATGTTAGGTCTGAAAAGAAATAGATTTTTTGCTCGGCGAAGGTGTGAGTGAAAGTTGATGTAAATAGCGGCTCAAGTCATGCACAAGTTAGCAACAGCTGATTGCTGGTGGGAGAGAAGGGTGCTCTTATTCTGCTGGCATCTAGCATCACATAACTCATACACAATACTCAATCGTTACTTTAAGATTTAAAGAACTGAGCACTAAACTTCACTGACCAAAAGATTAGTGCCAATTGATTTAACTTAAAAGATCACCATGACTTTACTTTACTTACAACATCAAAATACAATTTGAAAGAAATCTGGCAGGCTTAGAGTGGTAATCAAGGCAACAGGACATGCATGCGCCCAACTAGCTATGCTGAGAGTTGTCAACACGAGGTATTATTACTAAGACAAATTTTCGACCTTCATTCACTGACAAAGGAATTGTACACTTATTCTGCTGTAAGTGTTTTCAAACAACACAGTCTGCTAACTGTTCATGGCTAACATGTACAATAAATCCCTGGCAAAGCACATCCTAAAGGCCTGACTAGCACAACCTACCAGTGTTGCGGTGGTGTCTGGTATCGCACAACACAGAATTTTTCAAACATTTATTCTGTGCCGTTAACTTAAGAACTCTTTTGTGCTGTCTCCTTTGTGCTATAGGTAACTATCTATAAATCACTTTTAAAAAACTTCTTATACCTATCTTCCTAACGTATCCTTAATATGATAATAATTATAATAACCCTTCCTTGTTATCTTTAGCTTCGTTCTGTCACCCTTTATATTTTTGCCTGTCAAATATAAAATTGAATTACTTTATAGGTTATTTTATACGTTTGTCTGTCTCCCTTCTAGTGTAGTAATAGTGATGCCAATTCTCGATAGTAATCAACTTGGAATCCTGGCAAAGTCACCACTTTTTATGTTATAAAGTCTGGTCAGAGGCATTAAATTTAACTTTGACTCAAGTTTTGCCTTAGGGGCCAGGACCAAGATCTCAGAACATAATCAATAAATGTAATTACTAGTATGACTTACCTTGTTATTACATCTGTTCACAGAAAACGGAAAGTCGCTTTCAAACCAGATGGTTTCATTAGATTAATTTATTACTTATTTACAACTAGACTTAATATGAATAAGCTGGCAGTTCTATATTCAAGGCGCCTACAATTCCTTATTCACGATGGAGGGAATTATTAATTAAATTTAATTAGCACAATGTAGCCCTATGGTGGGAATGCTGTAATTATTATCACAGGACAAAATTAATGTAGTCTTGGGACAAGTCACGAGGGAAAATGTGCTTGCTAGAATGTAGAACAAAGGATTTCGTTTAGGTCAATGTAAAGTTGAGAATATTGAAAAATGAGAGAAATTATCAAGTATAGGAAAAGAATACTGGCATTACACTGCTACTCATGGATGTACCATAATGCATCCACACATAGAGCTTGCTTACAGTGGATGGACCCAAGCTATGAAAATTTAGGTCCAAACTTATGAATATCTTCTTCCTGAAAATCTCTCTCGTAATCAATTGCAAATTTTATATTTGGGTGGGCCAGATTAATAAAATTGTCATCGACATAACACCAGTAAATATAAACAGGTGATAAGCCTGAGGGCAAATTCCAGCAACAACTTGCTTTTTTGGACATAGAAGTTTCTCGTAATAATTCAGCGTTTTATACATTGATTTTCATCAGAAGAATTCATAGGTTTAAGCACAAATTTTTTATAACTTTTGTCATTTCAATTTTAAGATAAACTCTCTTTTCTTTCCACAGAGCTTTTCCTCTTCTGGATGGTCTAAGTTCCACAATGAGTCACCTTTAAAGAAATATTTTACCGATAACTGTTATCACCCAGTAGTTTATTTCATGGATTCCTTCACAAATTTATGCATATGAAATTTTTAACAAGCAATGCTATTCTGACTGTACCTACGATGTTTTTCTGTACCGGTGTGCCATTTCTAATGAATTCGAAATTCTATGCCAAAATGCAACAGATTATTAGAACTTATTGTCCGGCCATAAAATGTTAGCTGATCCCAACAAAGCCGCTGACAGTTGGGTCTATTTTATAAGAAAAAGATAAGCTGAACTCTCTTATGGCATCTAACATTATCTATTTATATGCTTGTCCTAGATGTGATCTAGTAAATATATCATGCTTGCGTACGTACGAGTTGTCTCTACATATGGGAGAAGTAAGATAACTGGTCTTTTAGAAGCAGCCCCTAGTCTTGATTGTGTTTAATGATTGTGTTCATAGCTAGAATGGGTAAGCGTGCTTTTAAGCCCAAGTGTGGGTTTGTCTTTTTATATTTTAAACCCTTATTTCAGAGATGTCCTTTCCCATGTGACTTTTTTATTTATGCCATTTAGGTTTATTTGCAATTTCTTTATGTGGGATCCTTCTTTGTTGCAGACGTTTATGGCCTCTGGCCCTCAGGCAGTCTGCCAGGTTTGGTAACCTGGGAAACCGGGAAGTATGGAGTTTTCCCCTAATATAGTGGTGTTACTTATAAGACTGAGTTATGACATTTCTAGTTGCCTATTTTATGACTAAAACTAATGTTAGTTATTGTAGAGAAAGAGAGGTGAACCGGTTTAGTTCAATCCCCAGGGTTATTGGGATAATGGTAGTGAATTATTTGGATTTTGAATTGACTTATTCAGTTAAACAATTTATTTTCTTTTGACAAGTTTGAGTTTTACGCTTAGTTAATCCAAACCATTTATTCTAAATAAAATGTATTTTTTTCGTATAGTTCACAAGTCTGATTTTAGTTACCATTTGGTAAGTATGTGAGATCGATCGGTTAAGAGAGAGAGAGAGAGAGAGAGAGAGAGAGAGATAGGAGAGAGAGAGAGAGGGAGAGGGAGAGAGAGAGAGAGAGAGAGAGGTGTCACCTCAGTGCCTTGCTGCTATGGCATTGACTACCAATATATATTTTTGTTTTCTTTTGAGACTCTGTATCGAGGTTAGAACCTCGATATATATATATATATATATATCTATATATATATATATATATATATATATATATATATAATATATATATAGTCTAGGTAAACATATATGAAAATATATTAATTCCGAGGTAGAGCGAATTAGATATTAAAGGTCATTTGTAGTTCGATATATATATATATATATATATATAGATATATATATATATATATATATATATATATATATATATATATATAGTATATATTCAGTAATCAAAGTCCACAATTATGTAAATGTGTATTATTAAAAATACATAAAAGACGGGAGCTTTCGTCTACTTGATCAGTAGAACCTCATCAGCCGTACTGATTTTGCTTTTCAAAAATTATTTACAAAAAAGTTACGAAGGACAGGCCAGGACTATGGAAACGTCTCCGAGGAGATAACCACCAAAACAAACCTCTTAATTATGTTATTCCCTCGTTCAAATGTCTGGCCAAAGATGAGCCGATCGTCGTGGTTGAACTACCTCCTCTGTGTGTTCGGCTGTTCCCTCGTCCAAATCTTAGCATCGCATCTGCAATGGGGGTTCTTCCTTCCAATGCCTGGGCAGAGAGAGAGAGACAACCTGGGCAGTAGGAGTGGTGCAAACAAACGTCTGTTCTAATATTTACAGTTTTAAGAACCAAATAATTTAAAATGCATCCTCTTGGGTAAATGATTTGTTAAACTCAAACACGTTTAAAATATTAATAAGAGCCCCTTCAACTACTCTGCGTCTACTTGCGTTATTATCTTGGTAAATTACTCTCGCTCCTTCCCAGTCAATTACCATGCCCTTGTTCTATGTTGCCAGACATACGTTAGAGTTAGGGCATGTTAATTGACTGGGAAGGAGCGAGAGTAATTTACAAAGATAATAACGCAAGTAGACGCAGAGTAGTTAAAGGGGCTCTTATTATTAATATTTTAAACGTGTTTGATTTTAACAAATCATTTACCCAAGAGGATGCATTTTTAAATTATTTGGTTCTTAAAACTGTAAATATTAGAACAGACGTTGTTTGCACCACTCCTACTGCCCAGGTGTCTCTCTTTCTCCTGCCCAGGCATTGGAAGGAAGAACCCCCATTGGCAGGTGCCGATGCCTAAGATTTGACGAGGGAACAGCCGAACACACAGAGGAGGTAGTTCAACCACGACGATCGGCTCATCTTTTGGCCAGACATTTGAACGAGGGAATAACATAATTAAGAGAGTTTGTTTTGGTGGTATCTCCATCGGAGACGTTTCTAGAGTCCTGCCTGTCCTTCGTAACTTTTTTTGTATATAATTTTGAAAAGAAAAAATCAGTACGGCTGATGAGGTCTAACTGATCAAGTAGACGAAAGCTCCCGTCTTTTATGTAATTTTTGTAAAATTTTTAATACACATTTTACATAATTGTGGACTTGATTACTTGAAGATTTTCCAGTCACGTTATGGTGACTTTTTTGAGATATATATATATATATATATATATATATATATATATATATATATATATATATATAATATATATATATATATATATCGAACTACAAATGACCTTTAATATCTAATTCGCTCTACCTCGGAATTATAAATATATATATATATATATATATATATGTTAATATATATATATATATATATATATATATATAATATATATATATATATATATAAAGTCTACGTTCAAACATATATGAAAATATATTAATTCCAGAGGTAGAGCGAATTAGATATTAAAGGTCATTTGTAGTTCGATATATATATATATATATATATATATATATATATATATATATATATATATATATATATGTGTGTGTGTGTGTGTGTGTGTGTGTGTGTGTGCGTTGTGTGTGTGTGGTTGTGTATCACAGAGCTCACGTAAGAAGGTAGGTGAAAAACGGACCTTAACATGTACTTTTGTAGTTTATCCTACATTTTCAAGTTCACACTGGATACAACAGACGTTGACAAAACTAAACTTTGTACATAAAAAAACAGAAGGGGTTGTGGGGTTACAGTTTGTTAATCTGGGCGTCATGTTCTTAAAGACGGAGATTTAGATTCCTTGCTGATGAGGCTTCAATGCAAATGGACTCCAACAGATTCCTTTTTCGGTGATCTTTTAACCCAATAGATTATCGATGAATTACCTCAGTTAATAGCATGACCTATCTTAAGCCAATGACCCACAATGCCATTA
The DNA here is from genome assembly GCF_015104395.2 of Macrobrachium nipponense. NCBI lineage: Eukaryota > Metazoa > Arthropoda > Malacostraca > Decapoda > Palaemonidae > Macrobrachium > Macrobrachium nipponense. The sequence goes on from NC_061109.1 coordinate 32,949,877, forward strand.
TTTCTTAAGCTTCTTGATATGGCATGTTTGTGTTGAGTGTATCTCACTTTTGGTCTGGTCTGACCAATATAAATCTTCTTGCATTCTTTACAAGGAATACTGCATACAATATTATTAGAATTAGGCAGGCTACTCTTAATTAATTAATCCTCAAAATGTTATCAGATTTAAATACTAGGTTAATATCAATAGTTTTTGAAATGGGTACAACATGAATGAAATGAGGATGAAATGGTGTACAGAGAATATTCAATGTTTTTTGTTAACACTGGTTAGGTGGTAGTATATCTTTTTTTGCTTTATTTGACCAAGTTCTCAAAAATATGAAAGTTAACATTATGAATCTACTATTTTTTAATTAATAATTTCAAACTTATTTTTACAAAGTCAGGAATACAAATTCTAAGAAAGTTAAGCTACATACTGAAAATTTTTGATAACTTAAATTGTTTTTTACCATGGTTAAAGAGAAATGGATATATGGCAAATTATTCTAGGGTTTCCATTTTACTTTAAGAAAAAAATGGTGCTATCTCTAATAATCTAAGACATCCAGAAACTGGTGTACAATTATTTTCTTCATATTCTATTGTGAAGTTTATGAATGTTTACATGATTATTAATTGTATACAAGGACATTGGGAGTATTAAATGTGGCTAAATCTACCATCCTCAAATGCGGTACAAGTTCATTACTAAAGGAAATATTCTAGCACAATAGGGACTTTTGTAGACAAAGAACAACACCTCAAAACTGACAAAAAATATTCGCTAGGGTTTAGTAAAATGTTATTTAATTTTTCCACAAGATCAAGAGAATTCCAGATGTGTGAATTAGATACAGTTCCTAGTAGCGGGGATAACAATTTAGTAAGATATTTAGATAGTTTATATGCAATTGATCCTACAGTACTAATAATTGGGCGCATAGTTTGTTTTCCTTATGAGTTTTGACTATGCGCCCGACTTATTAGTACTGTAGGATCAATTGCTTATAAACAATCTAAATATCCTTACTAAACTATTACCCATTACTAGGAACTGTATCTATTTCACGCATCCGGAATTCTCTTGATCTTGTGGAAAAATTAAATAACATTGTACTAAACCCTAGCGATATTTTTGTCAGTTTTGATGTATGTTCTTTGTTTACAAAAGTCCCTATTGACTCTGTGCTAGAATATTTAAGTAATGAACTTGTACAGCATGAATTGCCTATGTTCGTTAGTCACATAATTTCCTTAATTAAGTTATGTATTTGTGATTGCAGATTTATTTTTAATGGAGAATATTACCAACAAATATTTGGTATGGCCTGGGTAAACCCCTTTATCACCTCTCCTTTCACAAAACTTATATATGGAATTTTTTGAGAGACAACACCTCCCGAATATCACACTTATCCCCTTAAAATGGTACCGATATGTCGATGATATCTTAGTAGTCTTACCTGGTGGTATCGATGTAAATGATTTACTGTCTAAATTGAATAATTTAGAGCCATCCATAAAATTCACTGATGAATTAATATGTATTAATACATTCCTAGATGTATTAATACATAGAGAATCTTTCCAATGCAAATTCAGTATTTATAGAAAACCCACAAATAATTTAACATATGTACATTTTTATTCTGGCCACCATCTTAATATTCAAATTTCAATTTTTCCTTCGATGTGCCTACGCACTTTGCGTATCATGAGTCCACAATACCTGGACCAAGAAATAGAATACATAAAAAAGATGGGAAACGATCTTTGTTACCCACCTCATTTAATTGATTTATGTTATCAAAAAGCTCAAAAAAATTTTGTAATGTTGCTATTAATGAAAAAGAAATGCCTAAAAATGTACTTAGCTTACCTTATTTTCGTGGATTTGAAACCATAAAATCAATATTTAAATCGTTTAATGTTAATGTAGTGTTCTCTTATAACAATACCATTAAAGATATGCTAATTAAGAATAGTCCCGTAACAAATAACAACATCATTTACAAAATTCCTTGTAAGGATTGCCCATCGTTTACTTTGGTCAGTCTAGTAAAATTTATGTGTTCGGATGAAGCAGCATATGTATTTAGTTAGAACAGCCCAGACTTCAAATGCACTGTTTATCCATCTGAGTGAAAAATCTCATTGTATTAATTGGGTTGATACCTCGGTAATTGCTAGATCTAATGATTATGTTTCAAGAAATTTACTGGAATCGGCAATTATACAAATAACTAATGAAAACAACCTAAATCTTAGTCTGGGATTGTACCATTTGGACCCATATATTTGTAAGATGTTTATGAAGGACCTCAAAATAAATGAACAGCTAATAAATTAGTCCAACATGTATATAGTTATTATTTCTTTCTCTCTCTTCTCTCTCTCTCTCTCTCTCTGGTTCGATATTCTCTCTCCCTCTTTCTCTTGCTCGATATATATATATTTATATTTTCTTTCGTCTTTTCATTAATAATAATTTTTTGGGGGAAAATTTGTGTAAAAATTCATGATATTAAATTGTATATGCTCCCGTGTTGTTTTCAAAATGTACTGTTTTTCTGGAAGAATCACTTGTTTACTGCGGGTATCCTTCAAGGTGTGGCTAGCCTATGGCGACTCCTCCTCTCTGTAGAGTGAAAATCGCCCTTATGGCTAATCTGGTAGTGTCAGCTTGTATTATAAGCCTTTTTTTTTTGACTATGGTGTTCTTTGTAAAATCAGTTTGTCCGAATAGGACTGAAAGTACTCGGCTATCTCCCTTTTTCATTTTTTTCCTTCATGGCAAAAAAAACCTTTATTTATACATAGCATCACGTTTTATATTCTTTGTGATCAAAGTTATTCATATAATATTATTATATATATATATATATATATATATATATATATATATATATATATATATATATATATATATTATATATATATATATATGTTGCTACTTTCAAAATGCATATATCCCCTCTTTGACTGTATGCAATGTTATATATAGAATTTGCAATATTTTTTCAGATTCCTTAGCTAGGATGTTTTAAAATGTGTGTTCAGATTTTGCATAACATAATTTAAAAGTATATACGTAGAATGTAAAGAAAGAGAGATTATCTTTGTCCTTTCAGAACTAGAGTTGTTTCCCTATTATGTCAAGGCCTTGCGATAAGAGACCCTTAAGTTTCTGCTTTGCTTTCCTAACCTGTAAACACGTTTGATTAGAGATTTCCGTTGTGCTTTGGAATTCTGTTATCACATATGATAGGAACTTTTGTTTTGCTTGAGTCTGTTTCCATCAAATCGTGTCTTTATTGAGCAGACTGTTTCATACGTGCCCGTCTTTGCCGAAACCAACATGCAGATTTCACGATTTTTTTGTAAAGTTTGCGTCATTTTCGAAGTTTCTAGACGGATTGCATCGTCTTTCTCATTGCCCAAAACGTTTTGTGCCAGATCCACTGCCCAGCTCTTGTGCAAATTGAAAGATTTCATTCGGGCTTAAATCCTCAAAGCATTCAGATCTCTCTCTCTCTCTCTCTCCCTCTCTCTCTCTCTCTTTCTCTCTCTCTCTCTCTCCCTCAGCATAATTGATATTAACGTTATGTAGAATGGTCAGTCATAATTTGTAGATTTCAGATTTGATATTTCTTAGAGGCTTATGATAGTATTATTTAGTGCTTTGTGGCAATATGAACAAACAAATCCTTGTGTGTGTAACGGCACCTGGTTTTGTGAGTGTGAAACAAACTGCAGCAAAGAAGAAAATTGGTATACCAAGAAGGTAAAAGTATGTTATATTTTTATTAGTTGCAACTAATAACTAATAGTAACAGTGGTTTGGTAAAATCTAATAATGGTTTGAGTGAAAAGATTTCCATTTTTACACATTGCAAATTTTTGTGTGTTGTTTGTTTCATTTGAAGTGCATTTATCCATTTCTTATTGAAGTGTGTGTTTTTATATTTTCTGTGTGATTAGTGTTTTTTTACAATTTTAGTATTTTCCACATTTTTTCTGTGTTTTCATTCGCATTCCCAATTTATTAACTTAGTTATTTTCATTACTTAACCGTTCCACATTTAATTGAATTTAACACTTGTGAATTAATTTGCATTTACTTAGAATTTTTGTCAAGTTTCATTGTTGTTTAGCACTTGTGAATTAATTTCCAAATTTTAGATATTACCTAACACTTTTGAATTTCAATTGAATTAATTTTTTGAAATTTTGTGGTAAATTAATTTTGATTTAATTTTACTTAATTGATTCAAGAATTAATTAAACTTTACTCTGTTTTCAAGTAACAGTAATTTTCCCTGATATTGTGAATTTCACTTATAATTCTGAGTTTAATAATAAATTTTTGTATTTGAAATTTTTATAAGTGTTTTCTTTATTTTACACCAGTATTTAATTATGATTAGTTTAGGGAGAAACAGAGTGGTAATTGATCTGTTTTCCTTCAATTCATTTGAAGTGACTTTGAACCAGGGAAGTACTTAGACTTCTGAAATCAGGGAAAGACTTAGACTTTTAAAGTTGTTGATGGAGTGATGCCCTTTAATTAACTTAATTACTTACAAGATTACCTCACATCTGTTTTGATGAACTTAGTCTGATTTTCTGCAATACTGGTAAGTTGTTAAGGGATCACTGTTGCCTTTAGAGTATTCAGTCGTTTAGTACCTGTGATAAGGGTTCAGGTGTCTGGCTGTTGTGAGGCAACAACTAATGAATGGTAAGTGTAGTAACCAGATACTTGGCACTTCGTACAATATAGATACACACACACACACACACACACACACACACACACATATATATATATATATATATATATATATATTATATATATATATATATATATATATACATATATATATATATATATATATATATATATATATATATATATATATATATATATAATATATATATTTACTTTTACTTTTACGCCAATTCAAAAGTTTCAAGTTTAACTTGAAAAAAAATTATTTTAATTAATGAATAGCCAGTTTAAATTAAAAACGACGGCCGTTTTTAGGATTTAACGAATAAATATTCATCAAAAGGTCAAAAGTGTTTGATCTCTTGTAGAATGGCAAAGAAACACGAGCAAAGATATGTCTCTTTAATTAGAGGTTACTATACAAACTGACGGCCTAAACAGAGACTAACAATATTCGTTACATACATACAAAGCAAAGTATTTACAGAACTCTCGCTTGTTTATTTACATTCGAAACCAATTACCATTACAATACAATATCCGAACAACCCATTACATAACTAGTAAACAAATAAATATGGACATTTGGAGGTATATCACACAAAAAGGGATTTATAGTAATTAATCGAGAAAGTTGATTGGGAGCACGGTTATAATTAAGTTAATCCCTTAGTCAACATAATTATACTCTAGAAAAAAGCCTGTACAATTAACAATTGTAATACAAACCTCATCCCTTTCCACTTCCGGTTCCTCTCTCTCTCTCTCTCTCTCTCTCTCTCTCTCTCTCTTGCACAGAAAGAATGCCACGTATAGACATACACACTCCACACACACACACACATACACACACAACACACACACACACACACACAGGGAAGGATGAGGTTTGTATTCCATCCGTCATTTGTACAAACTTTTTTCTAGAGTACAATTATGTTAACTAAGGGATTAACTTAATTAGAGCCGTGCTCCAAATCAGCTTTCTCGATCAACTACTAGGAATCCCTCTCAACCTTTTGATGAATATTTATTCGTTAAACCCTAAAAAAACTTTCGTTTTTAAGTTAATCTGTCTATTCCTTAATTAAAAGACATTTTTCCAGGTAAACTGATCTACTATCAAATATCTTCATTTAAGTATCGTGTAAAGGAGTTTTGTTTTAATTAGTATGAAAACTGCGCTCATGTTGAAGCCTACTACCATTGGTATATACACCAGTATGAAGCACACGTCAGCTCTGAAACCCCTACAGGTAAGTATCCTGTTTGCGAGTTTCCCTTCTGATGATATTATATATATATATATATATATATATATATATATATATATATATATATATATATATATATATATATATATATATATATTTGTACATATATTTGATTTCTTCAAATATCTTTGAAATTGAAGCTCAAAGCATTATAGTGACAAGTGTAAAAAAAAAAAAAAAGCTAATAATTTGAAAAGTTCACAGGGATTGTGGCACACACACAGAAACACACACACACACACACACACACACACACACACACACACACACACACACATATATATATATATATATATATATATATATATATATATATATATATAATATATATATATTTATGTGTGTGTGTGTGTGTGTGTGTAGAATCTGCTGGTAATTTTACCAGATACATATGAAATTGTAATAGCCACAATCCCCTCTGAACTTTTATAATTCTTTGTTTTTTTTTTTTTTTGGTACATTTGTCACTACAATGCTTTGAGCTCCCAATTTCATAGATATTTAAAGACATCATGATAACCATAATCACGACGACGTCACCTTGCCGACCTGACCACGAGACAAATAAAAGTCTACTTTCTCTCGTACATACATATATCTGTTGTTTTCTGATATATATTTTATTAGAGCTAGAATAGAACCCATCGTCATCATCGAAGTCAAGTGGGCAACCGTTTTTATTGCTTCTTAGGCTGAAATATATATATTTAGAATCTACTGGCCATTTTTACCAGATTCATATGAAATTGAAAGTCCTAATGCCTTCTTGACTTCTCAAATTATTTCTACTATTTGGAAACGGTTGTCACTACAAAGCCTTGAGCTCCATCTACAAGGTTTTTTTTTTCTTTTTTCAATATATCATGATGCTCAGTAGCAGGAAACGAACCCACGACACCATAATTACGACAAGGGGAATTGTCGATCTGACCACGAGAAGGATAAAAGTCTACTCCCTCTCGTACATACATATACCTGTCGTTTTCATATATATGTAAGAATTACATATATATTAAATTTACAAGATCTGTAAATATAAACCAGTGACCTGGGGTCATGGCATTAGGAGGGTTCTACGTGGACCAAAGCAGACCTAGATTACGCTATGCGCTGTCTGCAGTAGCCTGATCTAGCTCTAAGCTTTGTCAACATTTTTATGTTTATGATAACTTTGCACAACAACTTCCATGGGAAGCGGTTGACCTGTTAACCTACGCCGGAAACTTGTAACTTCCGAGCCGGCAGACTACGTATGTGTTTTTATATGAATTGCTGAGATAGCTAATGTTCCGCTATCGACGCGATGCTTTAGAATGGGAGTTCCACGCCAACGATCAAACATATCGGTCGTCCGACCGAGCTGCATCTCCTAGTATGGAGTTACAGAATAAAGTTGTTATCTTGTCAACTTGCCTGTTTGAATCATCTCCTCTAGTCAAGAAAGAACCTCTCTACTAAGATATCCAAGGGAGATGAGAGGAACCAAAAAATACTTACGAATGACAGTCGTAAGGAGAACACAAAAAAGTCTATCGCCAAGCGATAAGACATTAGAAGTGGTGGCAGCGTATAAACGAAGAACATAATTAACAAGACCCATATCAGCCGACCGAAGGTCTACAAGAACTAACTTCCACCTTCAACATCAAACTAAACAGAGGAAACGGGATCTTCAATCAACGCAACAGTTTATGAAGCCGCAACTATGTCCTTCATCGAGAGGAATACAAGCATTTTACACTGACGTTTGAGCAACTGTTGTCACTTATCTTCGAGAATCTACACCGGACGAGAGCAGCATCGAACATCAACGGAAAGAAGAAAACAAACACAGGGAACATCACCCGTTCACGAGCAAGGACGGAGGCTGTGACGTCATCAATCTTGGACTTCCCCGCGCATCGTGCACCGAGAGAAAACCGTGACGTCATCACGACTTCCGACGCGAGATGTAGACAGGAACTGAGACGTCATCCCATGTCAACAATCCTTCGCAATATAATCTGGAGCTAAGTACCATTTTTATCTATTCAGGTCTTTTCCTCAGTGAAGTGTTGTTCATCAAGAGTCGATCGTCCAGTATTCTGGGGGTGAGTGTTCGCCATATTACAGAACCAATCTTCAACTACGAGGTTCTCGCCCGCAGATTAATTTTTTTTTTCTTTTCTAGTTGTCATTAACCATTTCTTGCAGGAATTCTCCGTATAATATTTTATCATATTATCTGTATTTTTGTATCTTTTGGGGGATTTTCCTATTACTATAACACACTTATACAGTACATTGCTTATGCGTTTACGTAGTGGTCGAGTGTACTCTTATAGATATTTTGATAGGATTGCAAGGAATAGAAGTGATAAGAAAAAAGTGAAAGCCGAATGGCAACTACTCCGGCTGGCAAAACCCCAACGTGGTGACTCTCGTTAGCGCGAGGTCAGCGATTGTCCCTTTTCAAGGTCGGGTCAATGGGTTCCTGCCTCAAAATGTTGAGGCATGGATCTCATCTGTAGACGCTCATTTAAATGCAAAAAGCATCACAGACCCAGCAGTACAATTACAGGAGGCCAAGAGCTTCATTGACTTTGCTAAAGGAGACGCAAGTGCGTATCTAAGGGGGGTTTCTTTCCAAGAAGCGCTTACATGGGACGAGTTCAAAATTAGATTACGTGCCGTGGGTATGAAGAGGCTTTAGATGTAGTATTGGCATTGAGAAATATCCTTAACCAAGCCTCCGTGACCCAGCTCAATGTTGTCGAGCGGGCGGCGCTAATTGCCGACCGGCTAAATGAATATCAGGATAGTTTAAGTAACTCCGGGTGGGTTGCGGGTGCTTAAAATCAAAGTGGAAAGATTTTATCCGTTTGATCTACCTTACGTCTATCACTGTAATGTTGCCTGAAGCGTTAGTACGGTGTTTTGATAAAAAATTGCAGCCCGACAGTACGGAATTAGATGTGTATAAACAAATCAAAAACACATGTCTAAATGTACCGACCTAGATCCTTCGCTCATTCAAGTTTTTGCAAAAAATGAGAACAAGCCACAACAAGTAAATGTGGTACATAATAATAATCAAGTTGCAGGGATGGTTTGTTATAACTGTAAACGACCAGGTCACATGATTTCAGACTGTCGGACGCGTTTTTGTTCAATACACAATAGTTCAACTCATTCATATAACCGTTGCAACTCGAGGAATCAACGCAAAAATGCTACAAACACGCAACTTGCTAGTGCAAATAAAAAGAAGGGTCCTCAGTACTATAAGAAGAAACACCAAACGGAAATTCTGCACAACAGCAGAAACAAACAAATCGTGCTTCAGGTACCTCTGTTCCTGGGGCGATGTTGGGTTCATCAATATCAACATCTTTTGTATCAAATAATCAGTTTAATCATTTATCAGATCATTGTGAGACAATTGATTTTTTTCCTATGAAACACACGGCCGAATCAAAAAAATCTGTGCAGGTTCCCGTAGATTTGCAACAAATTCATGCAATTATTAGTCAAAACGATGAGTTGCGACCAACCTTACATGCAGTAAATTTCTGGTACCATAAGTTCATTCACTTTGTTCTTTGATTCTGGTAGTCCACGTAATATGGACTTAAGGACTCATCATTTACTCTTTTCAAATTTCCCTATAGAAAAGTCCGGAATAAGGCTCTCAGGCATTGGGAATAATGAATTAAATGTTGTGTGGGCGTAAAACTCATGTACAGTACAAGGTCGGTAAGCGCACGTTTGCTGATACCTTTGTCGTTGTACAAAATATTAATATGTATCCCGCAGTAATTATCGGATACCCGTCTATGGGCACTCAAAATATTATCTTAGCACCTGCCAAACAAAAAAAAACACGGCGTGTACATCAAAGGGAAATTCTATAGGTCTTCTAATACCCTAAAATCAGTTTTAGATAATAAAGAGACAGACAGAGTTGTCACTTACATTACGGAACCAATCACCTGTCTCATGAACCAAGAAATAATACAGGCAACCCAACAGAACTCTCGCTCACCCGTAATATCAGCTTGCAAGCAAGCCTCGAGCCTAACGTAACTTCAAATATATTAGTGCGTGTAAAGAGAACCTTGCCAGGATCTGAAACATTAATCCTTTCCGAAACTCTGAAAACACACGGATTATCGTCACACAAGCCGTTTATACAGTCGGCTCACAACAACAATGTAACATCGAAGTCTGTAATCATTGAATACCACTTTAGTAATCCACAAAAATCAACATATCTTGGATGCCGAAGTTTATAAACATCGCATTCTTACCGTAGCTGAGATAAATCACGCTCAATCAGTCGCGGATGAAACCCTTTTGCAATCTATAAAGAACAAAATCAATAAGGACATTCAAGAAGAAGAAATTCAGCAGAAATTTTATCCTACAGGACAATATCCTGTGTAGATCCGTGACGAGGAAAACCCGCAACACACCGCAGTTGAATAACAACCAGGTGGTGGTGCCTATCTCACTCATACCCACTGTCTTAAGTGGTTGCATGAAAATCCACTGCACGGACACCCGGGTTATACCTTGATGTCACAGAAAGCCAAATCCTTATTTTATTGGCATACGATGCTTACAGATATAAAAAAAGCACATAGCAAATTGTCGCACTTGTCAAGAATACAAAGGGCACACGAAGACACCTGTCAGCCTAGGGGCTTACCCCGTGCCAAATCAACCCTTTGAAAGAGTACACTTAGATTTATTAACAGGATTTTACGAGTCAGACAGAGGAAATAAGCACCTCTAGTAATTATAGACGCTTTGACTCGATATACAGAACTTATAGCGCTTAAACAAAAACCGCGTCGAGTGCGCTAGGAAGTTTTACGAGTGCTACATTTGTAAACATGGAATTCCACCACATCATTATCTCAGACTCGGGCGGGTGAGTTCAATAATCATTTCCTTAACTCCTTGTGCGAATTCCTTGTATAAAGAAAATCAATACCATGATCTATCACCCAGAGTCTAATGGGCTAGTGGAAAGTGGCAAATCGTAAGGTTTTAAACAGTTTTAAGGGTCACCTTAGGGGGGGCAGACCCCAACTGGGACATTGCCATACCTGCGGTACTAAGCACACTTAATCACTCGTATCATGTGTCTATTAAAATGACACCGCACGAGGCACTGTACTGGTATCCCGGCCCTGAACGCCATTTCCACAACCGTTAAAGTCCTACAACTAATTTATCAATCCTCTAAAGGAGTTATGGATGCAAGCATAAGTCGATATAATATAATTCGTAAGAATTTAGAAGAAGCACAGATCATAATGAAAAAAAATCATGAGATAAAATAGCTAAGCCAACTAGAACATATGCCGTGGGCGATCAGGTATCATACAAGTATACGTACGTAAAGGTTTAAATTATAAACTGACACCTAAGTTTGAAGGCCCGTTTAACATTTTAGAATTTAACGGCCAATAGAGTTAGGGTTCAAAAATGTATCCAAACCCACTGATGTGAGAATAGTCCCATTGGCACATATCAGAATCTAAAGAAGGGTAGATGGAGTGAGGGAAAAAATGGTTGTATTTATGAAACTTGTATAATAATTTATATATATATATATATATATCTATTAATCATATTGTATGTAAACCTATTCTTTTACGCGAGTTATTACATCTGTTTTACTCATTGCAGGTTTTCAAAAATGAATCGTTATTGTTGGGAGTGATATTGTGTATTCAGACATCTTTGTTGTATGGAAAGAGCGCTAGGACGAAAGACATAGAATTTAATCATGGCTCGATTATCGAGAGAATCGATGGATGTATTCATGCGTGTTTCAAGTAATATTTGATTATTCGAGGTAGATAGGTGCATGCTATTTTCTTACCTGAAGATGACGTCCTTAACTTAAAGAATGACCTGATGAGGTTTGGTATTTCCCTTAAGGAAATGCATGAACGTAATTTTCATGCTAACTCAGAGATTTCACTAGCTCAAACACTAAGCGTCGCGGAAATGTTGTCTTATGACATACAAAATAAAACCGCCGAGACAGAAGAACTCGCTCGTGACCTGCTGATGTGGTCTGTGCGGCACAATACTCTTGAACGCCGCAACCCGCTTATTCTAGCTGGACTAAACATCTTAGGATCAGTTGCAAATCTAGGCTTAGGAATCTCAAATCGCCTCAAGATAAATAATCAAAAGATAAAAGATTGAGTTTTTGCAACACAAAACGGAACTGGCCTTATCAGAACTTCGCAGCCAGTATCTTCGATCAATCAAATAATGAATATTGTTAATGAACATTCAAATAATATCGATCAGGTCATGGAAGTTCAACATTTGCTGGCTACTTTAGCTTACTATAGTTCGAAAATAGATCATATCCGTGTGAAAATATCACATTTTATTGAAAAGTCAAAAGATTACGTAGAAGCAATTACGTTAGCACAAAGGGTGTGTTATCTCCTCACCTCATGCCTATTAAAGATCTGACGTTAACTTTGGAAAACGGACGGGAGAAGCTAGGGTATATTCCTTTATTGGATGCCCATAAAGTAGAATTCTATTATAGCCTAATATCAGTCAGCGTAGAAAATTATAGAATTATGATCACAATTCCTTTTGATTCTTCCGATGCTTGGCAATCATACAAAATAGCACCGTTTCCTACTTTTATGACGAATAACTCAAATCCAGTAATATCCAATTTAACGGGGCATGTACTGATTTCTTCTGATAAGAAATCATTTACAGTCATTTAAAGACGTTAAGAATAAAACTCACTCACTGTTCAGAAGCCATGAATAATAAAATTTGTACAGCTGACTCTTTTGAATTCTATCCTATATCAACGGATTCATGTGAGTTAGACATAGTGCTAAACGGCTTCTCTCTCATACAAGAGCGAAGGTTGTCTGGGGAAACTTTATCCCTTTTACGGTAATAAATTCAATTACAGGATGAATAATGGTTCCTGGATCCGTTATGATAAGGCCGGATTCGACGTCGTGTGTCCGGACAGTACCACCGCCCATGCCCCTATCTTCGTAGCAGCCGATGGTTGTACGGGGACATCTACAAACTATACCGTCAGAGGGGTCAACACGATAATACGTGAGAAGGCGTATTTCGCGAACTACACGTGGGCTACCACAATCATCCCATCACTACCTCTCCCATACAACGCGCGAGTAGCTCATCGTTTGACGCAAAAAAAACTGGCTGAGATGACCCACGCGTCATCGACTTATGCAGGTGGAGAAAATCTTCGCTACTACATTCTGCTAGCCGTGTTCAGCGTGACGGCCATATTGGTTATCGCCGTCAACATCTTTGCTTGGCGTAGGCTGAGGCGTAAACAGAAGGATCTCCAAGGGAACGTACTGGCCCGTCTGGATGACGTACCCGTTAAACTCAAATCGTTTGCGTTTAGGGCCGCCTGAACCTGGCCACTTCAGTTCGTGCCTAGGGAATTGTCTGGAATTGTGTTGTGTGTGAAAAGCGGTCCGTATGCTGGCAATAATGTAGGACAAGAATGACTCACGCGCCTTTGCATTTGAAACAGTTAAAGTATCTCCCAGGGCGCCTAATAAATCATTATTTAGCCCAATATTATACATTAATATATTCCTAAAGGTATTTTTCGGGCACCTAATAAAATATCAGCCCTATATATATTGCTTTTCTGCAGATTTCCATAGTTATACTATTATACCATTGTACAATTATATTTATCTATTACAAAGAGTGTCAAGTACTCTTTAACAATTATCCATGATCATGCTATAATCATTATTTTAGTAACCATTATTCTTAATCAGGTTACCTGTTATCATATTAATCATGTATACATGTTTTGATTTTTACCATTTATTATTTTTGGGTACATAATCATTATTATTACCAAACATGGATCTATATTTTCCATGCATTATCTTTGTTTATGAATATGTCAACAAGGGTTAATGTAACAGAACTTTTTATACATTTAATCACTTATTATGTTATCCTTAGACGTATGTTACGAGCACGCTCCTATGAACAATGTTTAAAGTAATTTTTTTTTGTTTATTCAAGGCTTGAATAGGTAGCAGTCCGAGCCTAATGTAAGAATTACATATATATTAAATTTACAAGATCTGTAAATATAAACCAGTGACCTGGGGTCATGGCATTAGGAGGGTTCTACGTGACCAAAGCAGACCTAGATTACGCTATGCGCTGTCTGCAGTAGCCTGATCTAGCTCTAAGCTTTGTCAACATTTTTATGTTTATGATAACTTTGCACAACAACTTCCATGGGAAGCGGTTGACCTGTTAACCTACGCCGGAAACTTGTAACTTCCGAGCCGGCAGACTACGTATGTGTTTTTATATGAATTGCTGAGATAGCTAATGTTCCGCTATCGATCCGCGATGGCTTTAGAATGGGAGTTCCACGCCAACGATCAAACATATCGGTCGTCCGACCGAGCTGCATCTCCTAGTATGGAGTTACAGAATAAAGTTGTTATCTTGTCAACTTGCCTGTTTGAATCATCTCCTCTAGTCAAGAAAGAACCTCTCTACTAAGATATCCAAGGGAGATGAGAGGAACCAAAAAATACTTACGAATGACAGTCGTAAGGAGAACACAAAAAAGTCTATCGCCAAGCGATAAGACATTAGATATATACTTATTAGAGCTGAAACAGACCCATCCTATTTGAAGTTGGAGTTGCAGTGACAAGCGTATCCAATAGGAGCAAAGAATTTGAGAAGTTAAGAGGGGACTGTGGTTATTACAATTTTATATAAATATAAATTATATATATATATATATATATAATATATATATATATATATATATACACATATATATATATATATATATATATATATATATATATATATATATATATATATATATATATATATAAAAGTCATATCACATTTCCGTGATTCATATACATATATCGAGCTACAATGTCCTTTAATATCTAATTCGCTCTACCTAGGAATTAATATATTTCATATATGCTTAACCGAAGGGAATTTTTTCCTCGATAATAGACTTGCCTGGACCAGGGCGCGAACCCTTGGATCCTTTCAAATCCAGGAACGTCAGTGAAGCTTTTACCTCTCGCGGTGGTGTAGCAGGTAAAAGCTTCACTGACGTTCCTGGATTTGAAAGGATCATGGGTTCGCGCACTGGTCCAGGCAAGTCTATTATCGAGAAAAAAAAATTCCCCTTCGGTTAAGCATATATGAAAATATATTAATTCCGAGGTAGAGCGAATTAGATATTAAAGGACATTGTAGCTCGATATATATATATATATTATATATAATATATATATATATATATATATATATATATAAATATATATATATATATATATATATATATATATATATATATATATATATATATACATATATATATATATATATATATATATATATATATATAGTATATATATATATATATATATATATATATATATATATATATATATATTTTACACACACACACACACACACACACACACACACACATGAACACTATTGGAAGGCGCCGACATAAACTTAGGAGAAGCTTTTTACGGAAACGAGTCGTTCGTTGGGGAAGACCCATTAGTCAATTTTTACATTCTTAAAAACTTTGTGAAAAATCTTAATTCTAAGACAAGCTCTGTTTTTCCTCAGCCTGTTGCTGCCCCCTTTTCTGCACTCCTCCCTCAGACAGATTACAGCACGTGGGTGGGACGTGACGTCCAGCAATGTTGCAGCCACGCCACCAGGGGAACACCATGCAGCATCATCACAGCCCACAAGACGTTCCAGCAGAATAGCAAATAACAATTCGAACATGAACAACGGAATTACCTAGTTGGGCTGTCCATATCAACAAATTTTATTATTTATTCTACTTTTTTATGTTTTCATTAAATAAAGTTCCTTTCACTCACGATGTCTTGTTTGCATCACATTTTAACAAAGCTTTTGAAAGAGCTCACTTATGGAATAAACTTGTATTATCATTTACTTCTTTTTTCTGTTTATGTGTGCTTTTTAGCTGTTAAATATTTCTGATGA
>NC_061109.1:32970940-32979495 GCF_015104395.2 Macrobrachium nipponense
TAACTTTTGATAAGGAATTGACTTTTAAAAAGCATACCCATAATATTGCTTTCTATGTTTCTTGTGTAAGTGTTTTAAAATGCTTCAGGATGGAGCCATTACGTCTAAATGTTTAAACTCTTTTCTTCTTCCTTTTTGCAGTACCTCATGTTCTCCAGTGCATTCCTCTGGCGCTCATCTTCAAGTCTTGGATAGAATTATGTCATCAATAAATTTTATTTTTACCAAATCACATTGTTGACTTGTGGCATAGACATGAAGTGAGTTCATTGTTTGTTGCATAAAATGTACTACAATGGCAAACATCCTCTGCATACCTCTTTGCCTGAGCTATCCTTTTTGCTGGGCAACAAGGCAGGATGTTGCTGTAAACAGTGTGCCATTTTCTAGCACCAGGTTTAATATCTTACATATGTGTAGTGGCCTTGAGATCCAATACTAAATGGAAAATAATGGAGAGAGGAAAAATGCAGAATAACTTGTTTCTAACTTACCTTAAAAAGGATTGTTTTGGTTATTTTTTACTCTAGAAAGGTCGCCATAAAAAACCAGCCAAATAATCTACATTATTTATTTACAAGAGGCCGTTGAATGGCCTGGGAAAAAGCTTATGCAACTTGTCCGCACGTGGACCACGTCCTATCTCTTCACAATAAGGAAAACTGGCCATAATCAGATTAACGTCAATGCTGGTTTCCAAAGTTACTCATAGTTATCTTGTGTTAACGAAGCTCTTGCAAGTAATGAGACATGGACATGTGACTTGGCAAAGATCTGAAAGAGTTCCCAGACTAGACACAGAATAAAATAAAGACTTCTTGCACAAAGCTACAGTTATTTACTTTTCTCTAACACACTGGAGAGGAACTCTAGTGTTAGATGAGATATTCAATGAAGACTTTGTCTGTCTGGGACAATCACAAAAGGTGGCATGCGGCCACGAGGCAAGGAAAGGAACAAAGGGATATCATTTGAGAATTAGGAGTTCGGATTGGAAAATGTAGAATAGTTACTGACTCGGAGGGAAAGAACTGGCAATATGACTGTATCTCAAGACGTACCTGGATGCCTTATGTATGTGGACCTTTGTAGAAAATGGCGTCGGCTTTGTCCGAGGTCTGGGGCGCCAGTTAGCCCCTTTTTGTAGGCCTTATGGGAAGGCTGGCTTGGACCTCTGTCCTAGGTCACAGACTGGAGTGGACTGGCTCGTTGCTTGGGTTGTTTGGGTCAGTTTATCCCCCCTTCTGGCCAGTCATCCTGGGAACAGAGCATATTGCCAGCGAGTTCATGGGATAAAAGATCTTAAGAGTAGTAGGCCTAAGATAAGTAACTAGCTAGGTACACACTTCCTTTTGGGATACATCCCTAAGGCTTACAAAAGTCTTTATTCCCCCCTCCAGCTACTACAGAAATTCCTATCTATGGCCTGCCTCGTGTTTCCCTCCTAAAGTCAGCTGATTAGGAGAGAAAATGGTTGCTCTTTTAGAACTAAATAAAATGAATGCTACTGTGAAGACGAGGTGATCAAAATCCATAAAAGATCCCCCTGTTAAGAAGGCATTCACTCCTTTTTGGGCATGAAGGCCTTAGCTAAATAAGTTGATTGACTCGACTAAACAGTTCTACTCTAACTGCGGTTTTAGAGCAGCGATACGGCTAACTACAATGGCCTACCTAACTCATAAGTGCAGATGCTAAGTGTACTAACTTACTGAATTAATGTAGTCTAGCCTAAGTGAGAGCTACTGGTCGTCTGTGACGACAGTCTACTCTACCCCTATGTAAGGTTACTTTGAAAATTCTACTTGCTACTACCCTAATGCCCTGGTACTAATTGGTTAGCCCAACCTACTCATTACAATTGATTAGAGACACAATCATTCCAGAGAGTGGTATGCACAGTAGAGGTTTATCGACCTGCATTGTTAAAATATATAAGAGGAGGTAATGATGCATGAGGATGATGAGTGATTAGTAGTGTACCCGGATGGAAATATAATGAGGTAATTATGACATTTACATGAGGGTTAGTGACACAAGTTCTAAGGGGTTAGAGAGTTAGTTTACTGACAGAGATCAGGCTGGCTACCTTCTTTGGGTAGGTGCCAGGATCACTCTGCAAATTAAAGGCACAGGTGCCAAGGAGAGTATGTGGCTCTTTGGTTAGTGTATTAAATTGTTATGTCCCTTCTCCTTCTTTTTCTTATTCCTCCAGGGCCTGGCTACACCAGACCTAGGAGCTGACGGAGGTACCGACTCCGGAGTAAGGCCAGAAACGCCATCAGGAGCAGAGGCAGTGGTAGCCTGAGGGATTACAGGCGAACACCCTACTTCTTGGCTGCTGTGACAGCCGTTGTAAGGGTAAGACTCCAGGCTGACTCTTGGTCAGGCAGTTCCTGCTTGTCCAGAGGAGGTGTAAAGGTGAGCCATGCCTCGGGCTCATTCTCCGTCCACTTCGGTATTAGTGCGTTAATGCTCGCGATGAGATTGTGAGATATTGTAGGCGTGGGGCTGGGCGCTGGCTGCATGGCTAGAGCTTCGGCACTCACCTGTCGTGCCTTCTCCATCTCGAGATCCTTCTCCTTGAGAGCTAGCTCATGCTTTCGCTCTTCTTCTCTTGCTTTTCTTTCTGCTTCTTTTTTTTCCTCTCTGCTTCCTTTTCCTTCCTCTTGGCTTCTTTTGCTTTCCACTCTTCTTCTCTGGATGCTCATTCTTGCAGGAGCAGATCGTCCATCTGCCCCTTCACCCACTGGGTGAGTTCCTGCCCGGTGTAACCAGCGTTCGTGCCCAGAGCCCTGAGTCCTTGGAGCCTCTCTAGCTCCACGGATATGGTTTGGTGGGAAACAGGGGAAGACATTTTCCTTAGGCTGCAGTAGAGGCTCAGAGTAGTACTGGATGGAATGGGAGTGCCTACTTGGTAACGTGGCACTCACCTAGAAATGGATTCTGCGAATGAGGTAAAGTTTGTGATGAACAAGGTAATGTGTCTGAGAAGACTGGGCACTCTGTGGCACTTGGGAAGTGTCCCGTAAGTTAGTGGCACTTCTGAATGGCACCTTCTGATAAGGTGATAAAATATATGGAGTGTGCTGTGTAAGTCACACTTAAGGGCGTTCCTAAATTGGGATACGCAAGGGAATGAGCAATCTGTATTGGACCTGTATAGGTCCAACACAGGTGCACAGCACTTATGGAGGCGTTCCTTGGCTGGGTGATCCGGGATAGCGGATACACTAATGAAATGGGCGTTCCGTAAGATGGATACGCAGGTAGATAGCTACCTATACGTCTGTACAGGTGCAGCGGCACTAGAGGAGGCGTTCCTTTGACAGCACTTAGGGCTGATATTGCGACACTTATGGAGGTGTTCCTTGGTTGAGTGTTCCGAAGGAGCACTGATCCTTATACATGGAAACACTAATGAAATAGGTGTTCCGTAATGGTGAATACGCAGTTGAACAAGCTACCGTGGACATCCTGTACAGGTGCACGGCACTTATGGAGGCGTTCCTTGGACAGCACTAGTAGTGCTGGTATTGCAGAACTTCAGGAAGTGTTCCTTTGGTGAGTGATCCGGAAGGATAAGAATCCTTATGCACAGAAACACTGATGAAATGGGTGTTCCGTAATGACGGACACGCAGGCAAAGAGCTACCTGTACGTCTGATACAGAGGCAATGGCACTTATGGAGGCGTTCCTTGGACAGCACTGGCTGCGTGCTGGTATTATGGCACTTCAGGAGGCGTTCCTTTGTTGCACTGGTGGCATGCTGGTGTGTCCCGTCGAACGACACTAAATGATTTATGCTCAAATATACTGAAATGAAATGGCACTCTGTTCATAGCAGAGTGTAACGGTGGAGGAGAGACAGTAAAAGGGGGAGTACTTCAGCAGCCAGAATACATGGTATAAAAAAATTGTCTAAATACATGGTATCAAAAGAAAATCTTGAATGTATGGGTTTTACATTTGTGATGTAGGCTATGACATTTCATGTGATGTCACTGCCTCGTCCTTGATAATGGCATTACATTGCATCCGCTTGGTGGCTTTCGTGGTACGCATCCTCTTATGGGAAAAAAAATCGAGTTGAGTATCTCTGTGTAATTCATAGTTTCTTTGGCTAGAATCGATGACCTCCTCTCACATACCATAAGGTCCATCTGTACATGTAAATCAGGCATTGAAAGAATTTGTTTGAATCCCTTTAACCTGAAAAAATGTGTCTGTGAGTATATGTAAGTGTTACATATATATGGGAAAATGGAAAAAGTTATTCCATATATAAAAAACTAAAAACTATGATTAATTAAAACCCGTAACCCAAAGGGCCAACCGGTGTGCTGGCAGGAGTGTGATCGGAACAGATAAGTTAATGTAGGCTAAGCCTTGACTTGTTGTATCAATCAGCGTCCTGGTTTGTAAGTCATCTGTGGTCATCAAATCTATTGTTGTGTGTACTGTTGACAAAGCTTTCTGCTTGAGAAACCATATTGACCTATAACCACAGACCGTCCTATGTGACTTGTAATCTATGTCATCTGTGTGTATGTTCGTATGTCGAGCTATTGTCTGCTCACCTCTGATTTGTAAACCAAATTATATATCAGACTTCAGTTAGCATTCTCCACTGGAGGACCTGACAAACCTTATCCACACTTCCCGATGTAAGATAGAAGAATACATCTATATTTGTACTCTGTGTTTCAAACACTAAAACCTCACATCGGAAAGAAGATACTGAATGAACTTAGAATTATCATCGAAGTCCATGATACTCCAACGAGGATGGGAGTCATACCAACCGACCTTAGCGTAAAATATCGCAGGTCCTTCTAACTTTTGTTAGACGAAGGCACAGCCCCTACATATAAGAGTAGTTATCTAATAGTCCATAGGTACACTACAAGTAAAAAATCTCTCGAAGTATTAGTCGTTGAATATTGATAATATATAATCGACACCGTCACGCTAACAACAAGAAATCTCTGTACATAAGACAGTTAGTATAAGCATATGTGAAAGACAAAGTCTAAGGTTTATTATTTTTGTTTTTTTTAGTTTTATTCCTATTTCAATTTTTTTTTTTTTTTTTTTTTTTTTTTGCAAAACGGAGGAATATTCACATTCGTTGATGATTTCGGTATGAATTTGATATCTGTTGCAGATAGACAAAAAGACTGTTATGAATCATACCATTTTTCTCGTACCTTTTCTATGATTTATTTATTTATTATTTTTTTTTTTCTTACAATACTGGTATTGGAGTTTAATGAAGTCGAAATTGAAAATTATAAGAAGGAAAACAAACGTCAATTTACATTTTCTGTAATTTCTTAAACATCTGAAATTATTAGCATGGTTCAGTTAATACCATACTTTCCTTTCTTTCTGTCATTCAGGGTAATTGATTTTTAAGATATATGGCACGACTCAATCTTGATATGGAATTTTATTGTAATGAAAAATAATACAATTCGTCAAGAATGAAATTTATCATAATTCTATACCACGAAGAATGCTGCCGACTTAAGAAGACCTATGAATATGAATAATAGTACAAGTAACACCAACCCGAGCACCACCCCCAATCAAAAAATACCAGATGAGACAAGCAGCCCAGTAGCCAATGCCAATGCGACCCGCCGTGACACAACGCTAGGTTGCAACAGTGCGACATTCAACGACGAGAATTGTCTCGAAAGAAACTTTCTCCAACCAATAGCAGGAACACATTGCGCCGCCAACCAATGAAGACTCAGCGAGCGGTTGACCCCTTACGGACCTACCACTATATATTGAGTAGAACCTGACAGGATCAACAGTTTTCATTTATGGATCTGAAGCCGTTGCAGAGGCTGGATCAATTGATTAAAACTTGCAAGCGAGGTCAAGTACCCATGAAGGAAAGAAATTCTTCAAGAAAATAGACGGAGTTCAGAAATTTCAGATGCCGAGCAAATTCATGCAACCATCAACTCCTCCTGAAGAGGACATCCCCTATCAACCACCGACCATCCCTGAAGAAGGTAATATATCCGCAGACACTGTTTCCAGTGAAGAAAACTCCCATCAAGACATGTCTCTTGAGGAAAAAACATCGATTGAAACTTGTTCAAAAGATGGATACAGGGAAATGACAAGCCCTAAGCAACTGATGTTCAATCCGAACAGCAGCTGCCTCACTTAATCATCCCATCCCTGTTCCTCTTCTCAAGGCCTTAACGAGCAGTCAGAGAAGAGCAACACACCTTAGCCACTCTCAAATGAGCATATCTGATGGCATGCAGCCATCCTGTGTATGAGTAAAATTCATCCATTCATTGCATCATTCATCACATCCCAAGGGAACTTTGAATCCCAAACTTTTTCTTCAACTCTAAATTTATCCTTTCCTTCCCACGCTTTCCTACTTACTAGGACTTGCTTCTATAATACTTTACCTCTCACTAAAACTTTTCCTTTCTGGCCCATTTGTTAAATTGGAGCCGAATGGTATGTTCCAGAGAAAAATCCTTCATTCATCACTAGTTACGTGCTGCTAAGAAGCAAGAACCCGTAACAGTACAAAGCTGGCTTAATCTATCATCATCATCATCATTAGCATCTACAGTCTGCTCCGACCCACTGCCGTGATCATACTCGGAAGATACCGAAAGAAACGTTGGCCACTAGAAGAATACTAACCACAAAATCGACTTATATCGTGATCTATTTATTTATGTACTGTGATAAATAATATTTTAAGCAATATCCTTGAAATTGACTCCTCCTGATTAATCATATCGGCGCAATACTCGCCAGTTTTAATAGCAGAGAGAAAACAATTATTAGAAAAATAGAGAAGACTAATTACACGTTAGATGCAGCTTATGCAAAAATGTCTTTCCATAATACTTATTTATTATTATTATTATTATTATTATTATTATTATTATTATTATTATTATTATTATTATTATTATTATTATTCAGAAGATGAAAACCTGTTCATTTGGAACAAGTCATTGAAATGAAAGTCGAACTTCCAACGAATATCGAGCTCATTAGGGAGTAAGAGAAGGCAAAGGGAAATACACAAAAAAAAAAAAAAATAAAGAGATCTCGTTATCAAAAAGAAAAAATCAAGTTGTAAATAAAAAAATCAAGAAATTGTCGATAATTTAATATATTGATGAAAATGTATTGATATGCAAAGGGGATAACTTTATGGTAGCAATGTACTGCATCTTCGCTCGAACTTTAGAAGTTCCAGTTGCACAACATCCTCAGGGAGACTATTCCACAGTCCAACGGTGTGAGGAATCCTCTGTAACTGAGAAGTTCGACAGCGAGGACATTTACTACATATTGGCGCTGCTGTTCAGCGAATCTGGTTGCTCTCTGCAGGAAAATGGGACTCGGGATTAAGTGTGAATATGAAAGATCTCTATTACAATACAACCTATGAAAATTGACAGACAAGAGACTATCTGTCGATGGTCCAATTCATAACTGCTAGCTTTAGGGAATAGGAACCTACCACCACGAACCACTATCTAAAAGATAAATCTCTAGCAGAAGCAGACATCCACAACGGAGAACAGTATTTTAGTATATGAAGTAAAAGTGATCTAAAATACGTTGCACTGATTTTTTTAACTGTTAAAAAGGCTTCTACAAACAATACCTAACTTTTGGGCGGTATTTGATGAAACTTTCAATAGATGTTTCTTGTAAATAATGTGTGAGTCAAAAGTTATTCCTAAAATAGTTAGTTTCAGACTAGAAAATATGTGCAAGTTCTGCTAATCAATAGTGTTCTCGTTTTACTGGAGTTCAGCCTCATACCCCACCGACTACACCATTCACTGATCCGATCCACGTGCCAATTGAGACTGACGAGACTTTACTACATCCACAAGTGTTGCATCATCGGCATCCCGAAAAAATCTCGTTTTCCAAGCCAACAACCTCATCACCTGTTTGCACCAAAAGTAATAGTGGACCAAGAACTCCGCGGAACTCAGGACACAATAGATTTTGGTTCAGTAAAGTTCCCATTACCCTGCGGAACTCCGGGCAAGATAGGTCTTGGTTTACTAAAGTTCCCATTATCCTAGGAATGGAACTCCGGACACATTAGGTCTTGGCTCACTAAAGTTCCCGTCAACAGCAACTCGCTGATCCCTACCTGTAAGGAAATCTTGAAGTAATCCTAAAACATATCCCCCCACTCCAAGATTCTGAAATTTATAAATAGTATCTTATGATTTATTAAATCAAAAGCAGAAAGCAGATTAAATTACCATTTGATAACTTGAATGCATCTAGTAATTAATGAAGAGAATATGTAAAGGAAATGAGATCCATCTGTCGTCAAGAATGAAAAATATTGCTTAGATGGCCAAAATGAGCAAATATGATACAATTTGATAGTTCATTTTTCAACTTGAAAAGAAAAAATTACAGAAACATTATCTCTCTCTCTCTCTCTCTCTCTCTCTCTCTCTCTCTCTCTCTCTCTCTCTCTCTCTGAATAGAACCTGCACTATAGGGAAAAGATTTTCCCACC
>NC_061109.1:32979995-32992495 GCF_015104395.2 Macrobrachium nipponense
GGTGGGAAAATCTTTTCCCTATAGTGCAGGTTCTATTCAGAGAGAGAGGAGAGAGAGAGAGACAGAGAGAGAGAGAGAGAGACCCAGAGAGAGAGAGGAGAGATAATGTTTTTGTAATTTTTTCTTATCAAGTTGAAAAATGAACTATCAAATTATATCATATTTGCTCATTTTGGTCATCTAAGCAATATTTTTCATTCTTTACGACAGATGGATCTCATTTCCTTCACATATTCTCTTCATTAATTACTAGATGCATTCAAGTTATCAAATGGTAATTTAATCTGCTTTCTGCTTTCGATTTAATAAATCATAAGATACTATTTATAAATTTCAGAATCTTGGAGTGGGGGGATATGTTTTAGGATTACTTCAAGATTTCCTTACAGGTAGGGATCAGCGAGTTGCTGTTGACGGGAACTTTAGTGAGCCAAGACCTAATGTGTCCGGAGTTCCATTTCTAGGATAATGGGAACTTTAGTAAACCAAGACCTATCTTGCCCGGAGTTCCGCAGGGTAATGGGAACTTTACTGAACCAAAATCTATTGTGTCCTGAGTTCCGCGGAGTTCTTGGTCCACTATTACTTTTGGTGCAAACAGGTGATATGAGTTGTTGGCTTGGAAAACGAGATTTTTCGGGATGCCGATGATGCAACACTTGTGGATGTAGTAAAGTCTCGTCAGTCTCAATTGGCACGTGGATCGGATCAGTGAATGGTGTAGTCGGTGGGGTATGAGGCTGAACTCCAGTAAAACGAGAACACTATTGATTAGCAAAACTTGCACACATTTTCTAGTCTGAAACTAACTATTTTAGGAATAATTTTTGACTCACACATTATTTACAAGAAACATCTATTGAAAGTTTCATCAAATACCGCCCAAAAGTTAGGTATTGTTTGTAGAATTTCAGATGTTTAAGAAATTGCAGAAAATGTAAATTGACGTTTGTTTTCCTTCTTATAATTTTCAATTTCGACTTCATTAAACTCCAATACCAGTATTGTAAGAAAAAAAAAAAAAAAAATAAATAAATCATAGAAAAGGTACGAGAAAAATGGTATGATTCATAACAGTCTTTTTGTCTATCTGCAACAGATATCAAATTCATACGAAATCATCAACGAATGTGAATATTCCTCCGTTTTGCAAAAAAAAAAAAAAAAAAAAAAATGAAATAGGAATAAAACTAAAAAAAATAATAAAACCTTAGACTTTGTCTTTCACATATGCTTATAACTAACTGTCTTATGTACAGAGATTTCTTGTTGTTAGCGTGACGGTGTCGATTATATATTATCAATATTCAACGACTAATACTTCGAGAGATTTTTTACTTGTAGTGTACCTATGGACTATTAGATAACTACTCTTATATGTAGGGGCTGTGCCTTCGTCTAACAAAAGTTATAAGGACCTGCGATATTTTACGCTAAGGTCGGTTGGTATGACTCCCATCCTCGTTGGAGTATCATGGACTTCGATGATAATTCTAAGTTCATTCAGTATCTTCTTTCCGATGTGAGGTTTTAGTGTTTGAAACACAGAGTACAAATATAGATGTATTCTTCTATCTTACATCGGGAAGTGTGGATAAGGTTTGTTAGGTCCTCCAGTGGAGAATGCTAACTGAAGTCTGATATATAATTTGGTTTACAAATCAGAGGTGAGCAGACAATAGCTCGACATACGAACATACACACAGATGACATAGATTACAAGTCACATAGGACGGTCTGTGGTTATAGGTCAATATGGTTTCTCAAGCAGAAAGCTTTGTCAACAGTACACACAACAATAGATTTGATGACCACAGATGACTTACAAACCAGGACGCTGATTGATACACGTCAAGGCTTAGCCTACATTAACTTATCTGTTCCGATCACACTCCTGCCAGCACACCGGTTGGCCCTTTGAGTTACGGGTTTTAATTAATCATAGTTTTTAGTTTTTTATATATGGAATAACACATATTCCATATATTTATATGTAACACTTACATATACACACAGACACATTTTTTCAGGTTAAAGGGATTCAAACAAATTCTTTCAATGCCTGATTTACATGTACAGATGGACCTTATGGTATGTGAGAGGAGGTCATCGATTCTAGCCAAAGAAACTATGAAGTACATAGAGATACTCAACTCGATTTTTTTTCCCATAAGAGGATGCGTACCACGAAAGCCACCAAGCGGATGCAATGTAATGCCATTATCAAGGACGAGGCAGAGACATCACATGAAATGTCATAGCCTACACCACAAATGTAAAACCCATACATTCAAGATTTTCTTTTGATACCATGTATTTAGAAAATTTTTTTTTATACCATGTATTCTGGCTGCTGAAGTACTCCCCCTTTTACTGTCTCTCCTCCACCGTTACACTCTGCTATGAACAGAGTGCCATTTCATTTCAGTATATTTGAGCATAAATCATTTAGTGTCGTTCGACGGGACACACCAGCATGCTACCAGTGCAACAAAGGAACGCCTCCTGAAGTGCCATAATACCAGCACGCAGCCAGTGCTGTCCAAGGAACGCCTCCATAAGTGCCATTGCCTCTGTATCAGACGTACAGGTAGCTCTTTGCCTGCGTGTCCGTCATCACGGAACACCCATTTCATCAGTGTTTCTGTGCATAAGGATTCTTATCCTTCCGGATCACTCACCAAAGGAACACCTCCTGAAGTTCTGCAATACCAGCACTACTAGTGCTGTCCAAGGAACGCCTCCATAAGTGCTGTGCACCTGTACAGGATGTACAGGTAGCTGTTCAACTGCGTATTCACCATTACGGAACACCTATTTCATTAGTGTTTCCATGTATAAGGATCAGTGCTCCTTCGGAACACTCAACCAAGGAACACCTCCATAAGTGTCGCAATATCAGCCCTAAGTGCTGTCAAAGGAACGCCTCCTCTAGTGCCGCTGCACCTGTACAGACGTAGGTAGTAGCTATCTACCTGAGTATCCATCTTACGGAACGCCCCATTCTTCATTAGTGTATCCCGCTATCCCGGATCACCCAGCAAGGAACGCCTCCATAAGTGCTGTGCACCTGTGTTGGACCTATACAGGTCCAATACAGATTGCTCATTCCCTTGTCCCTTCGTATCCCAATTTAGAACGCCCTTAAGTGTGACTTACACAGCACACTCCATATATTTTATCACCTTATCAGAAGGTGCCATTCAGAAGTGCCACTAACTTACGGGACACTTCCCAAGTGCCACAGAGTGCCCAGTCTTCTCAGACACATTACCTTGTTCATCACAAACTTTACCTCATTCGCAGAATCCATTTCTAGGTGAGTGCCACGTTACCAAGTAGGCACTCCCATTCCATCCAGTACTACTCTGAGCCTCTACTGCAGCCTAAGGAAAATGTCTTCCCCTGTTTCCCACCAAACCATATCCGTGGAGCTAGAGAGGCTCCAAGGACTCAGGGCTCTGGGCACGAACGCTGGTTACACCGGGCAGGAACTCACCCAATGGGTGAAGGGGCAGATGGACGATCTGCTCCTGCAAGAATGAGCATCCAGAGAAGAAGAGTGGAAAGCAAAAGAAGCCAAGAGAAAGGAAAAGGAAGCAGAGAGGAAAAAAAGAAGCAGAAAGAAAAAGCAGAGAAGAAGAGCGAAAGCATGAGCTAGCTCCGTCAGCTCCTAGGTCTGGTGTAGCCAGGCCCTGGAGGAATAAGAAAAAGAAGGAGAAGGGACATAACAATTTAATACACTAACCAAAGAGCCACATACTCTCCTTGGCACCTGTGCCTTTAATTTGCAGAGTGATCCTGGCACCTACCCAAAGAAGGTAGCCAGCCTGATCTCTGTCAGTAAACTAACTCTCTAACCCCTTAGAACTTGTGTCACTAACCCTCACGTAAATGTCATAATTACCTCATTATATTTCCATCCGGGTACACTACTAATCACTCATCATCCTCACGCATCATTACCTCCTCTTATATATTTTAACAATGCAGGTCGATAAACCTCTACTCTGCATACCACTCTCTGGAATGATTGTGTCTCTAATTAATTGTAATGAATAGGTTAGGGTTGGCTAACCAATTAGTACCAGGGCATTAGGGTGTAGTAGCAAGTAGAATTTTCAAAGGTAACCTTACATAGGGGTAGAGTAGACTGTCGTCACAGACGACCAGTAGCTCTCACTTAGGCTAGACTACATTAATTCAGTAAGTTAGTACACTTAGCATCTGCACTTATGAGTTAGGTAGGCCATTGTAGTTAGCCGTATCGCTGCTCTAAAACCGCAGTTAGAGTAGAACTGTTTAGTCGAGTCAATCAACTTATTTAGCTAAGGCCTTCATGCCCAAAAAGGAGTGAATGCCTTCTTAACAGGGGGATCTTTTATGGATTTTGATCACCTCGTCTTCACAGTAGCATTCATTTTATTTAGTTCTAAAAGAGCAACCATTTTCTCTCCTAATCAGCTGACTTTAGGAGGGAAACACAAGGCAGGCCGTAGATAGGAATTTCTGTAGTAGCTGGAGGGGGGAATAAAGACTTTTGTAAGCCTTAGGGATGTATCCCAAAAGGAAGTGTGTACCTAGCTAGGTACTTCTTAGGCCTACTCTTAAGATCTTTTATCCCATGAACCTCTCGCTGGCAATATGCTCTGTTCCCAGGATGACTGGCCAGAAGGGGGGATAAACTGACCCAACACCCAAGCAACGAGCCAGTCCACTCCAGTCT
The DNA here is from genome assembly GCF_015104395.2 of Macrobrachium nipponense. NCBI lineage: Eukaryota > Metazoa > Arthropoda > Malacostraca > Decapoda > Palaemonidae > Macrobrachium > Macrobrachium nipponense. Next base: position 32,984,722 of record NC_061109.1, read on the forward strand.
GTGACCTAGGACAGAGGTCCAAGCCAGCCTTCCCATAAGGCCTACAAAAAGGGGCTAACTGGCGCCCCAGACCTCGGACAAAGCCGACGCCATTTTCTACAAAGGTCCACATACATAAGGCATCCAGGTACGTCTTGAGATACAGTCATATTGCCAGTTCTTTCCCTCCGAGTCAAGTAACTATTCCACATTTTCCAATCCGAACTCCTAATTCTCAAATGATATCCCTTTGTTCCTTTCCTTGCCTCGTGGCCGCATGCCACCTTTTGTGATTGTCCCAGACAGACAAAGTCTTCATTGAATATCTCATCTAAACACTAGAGTTCCTCCTCCAGTGTGTTAGAGAAAAGTAAATAACTGTAGCTTTGTGCAAGAAGTCTTTATTTTATTCTGTGTCTAGTCTGGGAACTCTTTCAGATCTTTGCCAAGTCACATGTCCATGTCTCATTACTTGCAAGAGCTTCGTTAACACAAGATAACTATGAGTAACTTTGGAAACCAGCATTGACGTTAATCTGATTATGGCCAGTTTTTCCTTATTGTGAGAGATAGGACTGGTCCACGTGCGGACAAGTTGCATAAGCTTTTTCCCAGGCCATTCAACGGCCTCTTGTAAATAAATAATGTAGATTATTTGGCTGGTTTTTTATGGCGACCTTTCTAGAGTAAAAAATAACCAAAACAATCCTTTTTAAGGTAAGTTAGAAACAAGTTATTCTGCATTTTTCCTCTAATATTTTCCATTTACGTATTTGGGATCTCAAGGCCACTACACATATGTAAGATATTAAACCTGGTGCTAGAAAATGGCACACTGTTTACAGCAACATACTGCCTTGTTGCCAGCAAAAAAAGATAGCTCAGGCAAAGAAGTATGCAGAGGATGTTTGCCATTGTAGTACATTTTATGCAACAAACAATGAACTCACTTCATGTCTATGCCACAAGTCAACAATGTGATTTGGTAAAAATAAAATTTATTGATGACATAATTCTATCCAAGACTTGAAGATGAGCGCCAGAGGAATGCACTGGAGAACATGAGGTACTGCAAAAAGGAAGAAGAAAAGAGTTTAAACATTTAGACGTAATGGCTCCATCCTGAAGCATTTTAAAACACTTACACAAGAAACATAGAAAGCAATATTATGGGTATGCTTTTTAAAAGTCAATTCCTTATCAAAAGTTACACCTAAAATCTTTAAAAAAAGTCACTGTAATTTAAAATTATGCCTTTTAAATGCAAATAAGGATTCAAAATCAAGCGTGTTTTGGATTGACTAACAATCGTAGTTTGAATTTTAGAAGGGTTAAGCTTCAAACCCCAAGGTCTACTCAACTCAATATTCCGTGCCAGATCTATTCAAGGATTCGACGTATGCAATCAGTATTTTCTTCAGACATTGCCACTTTCCACTATGATGAACAGCAAAGGTTTAAGAATGCTAGCTTGAGAAACTCCTGAAATTTCATTACGCAAGATACTGTAACGGGCATCAACACAGTTCTTTTGGTTCTCCTTATTAGATATTCTTAAAAAAAATTGAATAAAAGACCCAACAACCTCTAGTAATTTTTGCTTATAGATAATTTAGCTTTATGATACAGGGCCAAAGGCTACACTAAAATCTAGACACACTATATGAAACCCGAATTGTAATGCTGGTTGCAGGTTATTATCTTCAGCAAACCTGCAAAAACGTTTAGAGAGCAGCTACTAAAAAATCATAGATAAAACAGAGGTAATTGAAATTGGTTATGCAGGAATGTTTCCCTTCCTCGGAATAGAAGTAAAACTTGCAAGTGTAACTAATCTTCAGAAAATAGTATTAATCCTAAAGCAATGTCACCAGCAGTCTTTTTTAAAAAGATGGGAATGATTCCATCAGGGTCTATTATAAAATCCAGGTTTTTATTTCTCTAGACTTAGAGCCCAATAAACCCATCTTAGGCTCTGCAAAGTACGACTAAGGGAACTTCACAGACTCTCTGCACTCTTTGCTTACAATGGCAATGGCTTGCGGCAAAATGTTCTGCCTTCAGTAAAGTCCAAGATACAATAGTTGCAAGGGATGGGATGCTTGAATCAACTCCATAGAGTGGTGACATGGCAGTAGACCACCAATCATAGTCATCGCAATGTCTACTTCATGGCTTCATTACAAGCTCTCTTAGCCCTTTCATATATATATATATATATATATATATATATATACTATATATATATATATATATATAATATATATATATATATATATATATATATATATATATATATATATATATATATATTTATATATATATATATATATATATATATATATATATATATATATATATATATAACATATGTGTGTATATATATATATACACATCTGATAGCAGATTCGGTAGCGTCACTGTCCGTTCCTGATCTCGTTCCCCGTCCAACTGGACGGTGGTTCGATCCCATGGGGGAACGAAAATTATTATCAACTAAAAAAAATTCCCCTCGGTACATATATGAAAATATATCAATTCCGAGGTAGAGCGAATTAGATATTAAAGGGCATTTGTAGCTCGAATGATTTATATGAATCACGGTGATGTGATAATTATTCATATATATATATATATATATATATATATATATATATATATATATATATATATATATATATATATATATATATATATATATATATATAATATATATATATATATATATATATATATATATATATATATATTAACAAATTCGAAGATTTGCCAAAAGTAGCCATATTATGAATAGTTATCACATCACCGTGATATATATAAATTATTGGAGCTACAAATGTCCTTTAATATGTTATTCGCTCTATCTCGCAAGTAATATATTTTCATATATGTCAACCGAAGGGGAATTTTTTAGCTGATAATAATTTCGTCCTCCTGTCGGTTCGAACTACCGCCCAGTGGACAGAGATGAAATAAGGACTTCAGTGATGTTATCGTTTCGGCTAACAAGTGAGGCTATAAGATTATACCGACTACAAAATTACAAATCACCAACGAATTCGGGTATTCATAATTAGAATCCGATGAGAAGGGTTAAAAAAACCCACGAGAGGACGAAGTTATTATTAGTTTAAAAATTTCCCTTCGGTTTACATGTGAAAATATATTAATTCCGAAGTAGAGCGAATTTGATATTAAAGGATTTTGTAGCTCGAATATTCTATACGAATTACGGTGATGTGATAATTATTCGTAAAATGGGTACGTGCGGCAAACATTTGAATTTGTTGACATAGTAGAGGATGTTGGAAATCGATTCTAATTACCAATACCCGAGTTCGAGGTGATTTGTAAGGTTGGAGCCGGCATAAACTTATAACCTCACTTGTTAGCTAAATTCATAACTTCACTGAAGTCCTGATTTCTTCTCTGTCAGCTGGGTGGTGGTTCGAACACACGAGAGGACGAAATTATTATCAGCTAAAAAATTCCCCTTTGGTTTACATAAATGAAAATATATTAATTCCGAGGTAGAGCAAATTAGAAATTAAAGGACAATATTTTTTTAGCTCGAATAATTTTATATATCATGGTTATGTGATAATTATTCATAATATGGCTACATGCACAAAACGTTCGAATTTGTTAACATGGTAGAGGGGGTTGGATATCGATTGTAATTATGAATATATGAGTTCAACGGTGATTTGTAAGGTCAATGTTGGCATAAACTTAAAACCTCACTTGTTAGCTGAACTGATGCCACTGAAGTCCTGATTTCTTCTCTGTCAGCTGGGCAGTGGTGCGAACCCACAAGAGGACGAAATTATCAACAGCTAAAAAATTCCCTTTTGGTTTACATATATGGAAATATATTAGTTCCAAGGTGGATTAAATTAGATATTAAAGGACATTTATAGATCAAATAATTTATATGAATCACAGTGATGTGATAATTTTTCATAATATGGCTATGTGCGGCAAACATTATAATTTGCTAACATGGTATAGGGAGTTGGATATCGATTCTATTTATGAATACCTGAGTCGACGGTGATTTGTAAGGTCAGAGTTGGTATAAACTTGTAACTTCACTTGTTATCCGAATCAATAACATCACTGTAGTCCTGATTTCTTCTCTGTTAGCTAGGCGGTGGTTCGAACCCACAAGAGGACAAAATAATTATCAGCTAAAAAATTCCCCTTCAGATTACATATATGAAAATATATTAATTTCGAGTTAGAGTGAATTAGATATTACAGGACATTGCTGCTCGAATAATAATATATATTATATCATATATATATATATATATATATATACTATATATATATATATATATATATATATATATATATATATATACATATATATATATATATGACTGGTAAAAATGTTCTGTAACAACAGAATTCCATCTAATAAAAGGAGCCATAAAAAAACACCAAAATGTAGAGAGAAAAGTACTATATTTCAGAGACTGCTGTCTCTCTCTTCAGGTATATGAATGAGAAAAGTTTACAGAAAAGGTGGTATTTATACCAAGAGATCCGTCCACAAGTAAGCCAATTTAGGTCACCCCCACTGATAATCTTCCTTTAATCTTCTTAAGCGTTGGTTGAATGAAAACTTCGTCGACGACATCTGAAACCCATGCGCCTTTTGAGATGCTCATTACCTTAATAAAAGAGAAGCAGGTAATGAACATCTCAAAAGGCACGTGGGTTTCAGATGTCGTCGACGAAGTTTTCATTCAACCAACGCTTAAGAAGATTAAAGGAAGATTATCAGCGGGGGTGACCTAAATTGGCTTACTTGTGGACGGATCTCTTGGTATAAATACCACCTTTTCTGTAAACTTTTCTCATTCATATACCTGAAGAGAGAGACAGCAGTCTCTGAAATATAGTACTTTTCTCTCTACATTTTGGTGTTTTTATGGGCTCCTTTTATTAGATATATAGTATATATATATATATATATATATATATATATATATATATATATATATATATATATATATATATACATATATATATATATATATATATATATATATATATATTATATATATATATAATCAATATATATATATATATATATATATATATATATATATATATATATATAATATATATATATATATATATACATATATATATATATATATATATATATATATATATATATATATATATATATATATATATATATATATATATATATATATATATATATATATAAATATACAAAACACACGCACACACACACACACACCACACATATATATATATAACCTTATTATAATATATATATATGATATATATATATAATATAGTAATATATATATATATCGATATATATATATATATATAGATCATATATATATAGATATATTATTATATATATAATATATCTCTATATATTATATATCATATTTATATACATATAAATTTAATATATCTAATATATATCTACTAGTTACTATATCATATAATATATATATATATAATATATATATAATAATAGTTTATATATCTAATATATTTTATATATTATATATCTATAATATCTGTATAATATATATATATATATATATATAATATATATATATAATATAATATATATATCTATATATATATTTATATATCTATAATTTATATATATTATATAAATATTAATTATATATAATCATATATATATATATATTTATATAATAAATATTTATACAATATCATTATTATATAGATTAGATTTTATATATATTAGATATATATATTATATATATTAGATATATATAAAATTAAAAATTATATTATATATATATATATATATATATATTATAATAATATATATACAATTACTATTATATATTATTATATATATCTATAGATTATATTATAATATAGATATATATATACAGATATACTAAAATATTTAATATCTATATATATATAAATAATATATATATATATTATTTATTTATATATATAATATATATAATATATATAATTGATAATATATTATAAATATAATATATATATATATATATATATTGCAATATAGAAAAAACACTGTATCGTGCTTCTAAGAAATCAATAGAGGGATCCACAGTAATATCCTTGTTTATCTAGATATATATATTTATCAAAGCTTAAAGCTTTCGTCCATCATCCTGTGGACTTGATCACTAAGCAAATGAGACATGTATTGGTGAAGAATTCCAAATAAACATAAACAAACAGACAAAGAACATTAACAAGGTTAAAAAATTGCGAACAAGTCATTGGGGTCGTAGATCACAGCGAATTATGGAAAGGCAAACGACCCAATGACTTGTTCGCAATTTTTGAACCTTGTTAATGTTCTTTGTCTGTTTTTGTTTATGTTTATTTGGAATTCTTCACCAATACCATGTCTCATTTGCTTAGTGATTCAAGTCCACAGGAGGATGGACGAAAGCTTTAAGCTTTGTATAAATATTATATCTAGATAAAACAAGGATATTACTGTGGATCCCTTTATTGATATGTATATATATTATATATATATATATATATATATATATATATATATATATATATATATATATATATATATATATGTGTGTGTGTGTGTGTGTGTGTATGTATGTATGTTTTATGTAACGTGTCCTATACTTTAGTGTTTGAGCAGTCTTGCTAAATCTTGGCATTGGCACAGTGTATATATATTTCTTTAGAACGTGAATAATTAATGTTTACAAACTCAAAGTAAAATAGCAACTTCAGAGAAATAATTTTTTTTCTTTTTCCTCAAAAAATGCTCAGTAGTTTTTAAATGTTTCTTTTTAAATAAATATTTAGATTTAATCCTTTTGCCTAAATATTATTTGCAAAAGATACAGCTATATTTCAGAAAATAATTCTGTGATATGCATTGGGTACGTAAAAGTTTCAATGTATTTTTCACATAGTTAAAAGAAAATATGAAAGTATGCGCACAAAATTTTTTTGTGGAATTGCTCTGGTAAGCTTTTACTGACATGAAAAAGAATGCATTTTAAAACAAAAGCAATGCTCTTGCTTAGTGATTTATCTTTATTTCTTCAGAACAATTTGCTGATACAGAATGTTTCATTAACTTACATTTATCATTGAATGATAAATGATTTTCCTGATCATTAAGCTATCATTCATCACAGACAAATAATGGATCATACATAATGATCATAAAAAAAACACGTACAAATTATTCGTAACAAAGCTTCTTTCCTAAACAAGAATCGTCATTAAGCATACATTCACAGCAATATTAAAGAATTAATCTCAAACGAGTTTGTTGGCAGGGGCTACGCAAACTGGAATCCGGTACTGCTGTCTCCCTTATCTTCCCTACTCTACTCCGCCCAGAGAAAGGTATGTAGGAGGAGGGTAGATGTCACCCCTACCCTCCTGTGCCCCTACTTAACCCGTCTCTACCCCGGACGACAAACATCCGGTTTGCATGGGGGTGGGTGGCTTTGTCATGTCTCTCTTACTGTCACCCAGTGTCTTTCGTCTGCTGAAATTATCTTTCGATACTGACTAATTCCTCAAAACAGAAAAAAAAATTTAATTGTAAATATGCTGAACTTAACTTCCAAGACTCTGCCTGCCTGTCTGTTTGTCTTCCCGCGTGTAAGTCTCGGTTTTAGAATACGAAAAAAAAAATTGTCAAACCAGTATATCTATAATAATTTAACGTGATATGCCACTTAAATTTCATTGAACTGTATTGTCTCCCAAGCATTATCCAATATGGATATTAAAAAAA
>NC_061109.1:32997495-32999995 GCF_015104395.2 Macrobrachium nipponense
ATAATACTACATAAGCTCTAAGAAATATCAAATCTGAAATCTACAAATTATGACTGACCATTCTACATAACGTTAATAATCAATTATGCTGAGGGAGAGAGAGAGAGAGAGAGAAAGAGAGAGAGAGAGAGGGAGAGAGAGAGAGAGAGAGAGAGAGATCTGAATGCTTTGAGGATTTAAGCCCGAATGAAATCTTTCAATTTGCACAAGAGCTGGGCAGTGGATCTGGCACAAAACGTTTTGGGCAATGAGAAAGACGATGCAATCCGTCTAGAAACTTCGAAAATGACGCAACTTTACAAAAAAATCGTGAAATCTGCATGTGGTTTCGGCAAAGACGGGCACGTATGAAACCAGTCTGCTCAATAAAGACACGATTTGATGGAAACAGACTCAAGCAAAAGTCCCTATCATATGTGATAACAGAATTCCAAAGCACAACGGAAATCTCTAATCAAACGTGTTTACAGGTTAGGAAAGCAAAGCAGAAACTTAAGGGTCTCTTATCGCAAGGCCTTGACATAATAGGGAAACAACTCTAGTTCTGAAAGGACAAAGATAATCTCTCTCTTTCTTTACATTCTACGTTATATACTTTTAAATTATGTTATGCAAAATCTGAACACATTTTAAAACATCCTAGCTAAGGAATCTGAAAAAATATTGCAAAATTCTATATATAACATTGCATACAGTCAAAGAGGGGATATATGCATTTGAAAGTAGCAACATATATATATAATATATATATATATTAAGATATATATATATATATATATATATATATATATATATATAGATATATATATATGAATAACTTGATCACAAAGATATAAAATCCCCCGCTGATGCTATGTATAAATAAAGGTTTTTTTTGCCATGAAGGAAAAAAATGAAAAAGGGAGATAGCCGAGTACTTTCAGTCCTATTCGGACAAACTGATTTTACAAAGAACACCATAGTCAAAAAAAGGCTTATAATACAAGCTGACACTACCAGATTAGCCATAAGGGCGATTTTCACTCTACAGAGAGGAGGAGTCGCCATAGGCTAGCCACACCTTGAAGGATACCCGCAGTAAACAAGTGATTCTTCCAGAAAAACAGTACATTTTGAAAACAACACGGGAGCATATACAATTTAATATCATGAATTTTTACACAAATTTTCCCCCCAAAAATTATTATTAATGAAAAGACGAAAGAAAATATAAATATATATATATCGAGCAAGAGAAAGAGGGAGAGAGAATATCGAACCAGAGAGAGAGAGAGAGAGAGAGAGAGAGAGAGAGAGAGAAAGAAATAATAACTATATACATGTTGGACTAATTTATTAGCTGTTCATTTATTTTGAGGTCCTTCATAAACATCTTACAAATATATGGGTCCAAATGGTACAATCCCAGACTAAGATTTAGGTTGTTTTCATTAGTTATTTGTATAATTGCCGATTCCAGTAAATTTCTTGAAACATAATCATTAGATCTAGCAATTACCGAGGTATCAACCCAATTAATACAATGAGATTTTTCACTCAGATGGATAAACAGTGCATTTGAAGTCTGGGCTGTTCTAACTAAATACATATGCTGCTTAATCCGAACACATAAATTTTTACTAGACTGACCAAAGTAAAACGATGGGCAATCCTTACAAGGAATTTTGTAAATGATGTTGTTATTTGTTACGGGACTATTCTTAATTAGCATATCTTTAATGGTATTGTTATAAGAGAACACTACATTAACATTAAACGATTTAAATATTGATTTTATGGTTTCAAATCCACGAAAATAAGGTAAGCTAAGTACATTTTTAGGCATTTCTTTTTCATTAATAGCAACATTACAAAATTTTTTTGAGCTTTTTGATAACATAAATCAATTAAATGAGGTGGGTAACAAAGATCGTTTCCCATCTTTTTTATGTATTCTATTTCTTGGTCCAGGTATTGTGGACTCATGATACGCAAAGTGCGTAGGCACATCGAAGGAAAAATTGAAATTTGAATATTAAGATGGTGGCCAGAATAAAAATGTACATATGTTAAATTATTTGTGGGTTTTCTATAAATACTGAATTTGCATTGGAAAGATTCTCTATGTATTAATACATCTAGGAAAGGGATGACACTGTTATTTTCAATTTCATCAGTGAATTTTATGGATGGCACTAAATTATTCAATTTAGACAGTAAATCATTTACATCGATACCACCAGGTAAGACTACTAAGATATCATCGACATATCGGTACCATTTTAAGGGGATAAGTGTGATATTCGGGAGGTGTTGTCTCTCAAAAAATTCCATATATAAGTTTGAAAGGAGAGGTGATAAAGGGTTACCCATGGCCATACCAAATATTTGTTGGTAATATTCTCCATTAAAAATAAATCTGCAATCACAAATACATAACTTAATTAATGAAATTATGTGACTAACGAACATAGGCAATTCATGCTGTACAAGTTCATTACTTAAATATTCTAGCACAGAG
>NC_061109.1:33004995-33027495 GCF_015104395.2 Macrobrachium nipponense
TTTTCCCTCGTGACTTGTCCCAAGACTACATTAATTTTGTCCTGTGATAATAATTACAGCATTCCCACCATAGGGCTACATTGTGCTAATTAAATTTAATTAATAATTCCCTCCATCGTGAATAAGGAATTGTAGGCGCCTTGAATATAGAACTGCCAGCTTATTCATATTAAGTCTAGTTGTAAATAAGTAAATAAATTAATCTAATGAAACCATCTGGTTTGAAAGCGACTTTCCGTTTTCTGTGAACAGATGTAATAACAAGGTAAGTCATACTAGTAATTACATTTATTGATTATGTTCTGAGATCTTGGTCCTGGCCCCTAAGGCAAACTTGAGTCAAAGTTAAATTTAATGCCTCTGACCAGACTTATAACATAAAAGTGGTGACTTTGCCAGGATTCCAAGTTGATTACTATCGAGAATTGGCATCACTATTACTACACTAGGAAGGGAGACAGACAAACGTATAAAATAACCTATAAAAGTAATTCAATTTTATATTTGACAGGCAAAATATAAAGGGTGACAGAACCGAAGCTAAAGATAACAAGGAAGGGTTATTATAATTATTATCATATTAAGGATACGTTAGGAAGATAGGTATAAGAAGTTTTTTAAAAGTGATTTATAGATAGTTACTATAGCACAAAGGAGACAGCACAAAAGAGTTCTTAAGTTAACGGCACAGAATAAATGTTTGAAAAATTCTGTGTTGTGCGATACCAGACACCACCGCAACACTGGTAGGTTGTGCTAGTCAGGCCTTTAGGATGTGCTTTGCCAGGGATTTATTGTACATGTTAGCCATGAACAGTTAGCAGACTGTGTTGTTTGAAAACACTTACAGCAGAATAAGTGTACAATTCCTTTGTCAGTGAATGAAGGTCGAAAATTTGTCTTAGTAATAATACCTCGTGTTGACAACTCTCAGCATAGCTAGTTGGCGCATGCATGTCCTGTTGCCTTGATTACCACTCTAAGCCTGCCAGATTTCTTTCAAATTGTATTTTGATGTTGTAAGTAAAGTAAAGTCATGGTTGATCTTTTAAGTTAAATAATTGGCACTAATCTTTTGGTCAGTGAAGTTTAGTGCTCAGTTCTTTAAATCTTAAAGTAACGATTGAGTATTGTGTATGAGTTATGTGATGCTAGATGCCAGCAGAATAAGAGCACCCTTCTCTCCCACCAGCAATCAGCTGTTGCTAACTTGTGCATGACTTGAGCCGCTATTTACATCACTTTCACTCACACCTTCGCCGAGCAAAAATCTATTTCTTTTCAGACCTAACATAAAAAATGTAACATAAATTTTTTTTTTATAGTAAATTGAAAACCTTTTCCACCAATTTAACTTGTCAAGATGGGAGCTAGGTATTAACTTACATGAATTCTAAAAGTAAATGAAAAAGTAACTTACTTTCGTTGTTCAAAGTAAATTCTTAAGAGTAAGTTAGAGTAATTCAAATTAAAGAAACAAGTACGTTTCTATAAAAGTATGCTCTGAGAGAGAAGAGAGAGAGAGAGAGAGAGAGAGAGAGAGAGAGAGAGAGAGAGAGAGAGAGAGAGCTCTAATAGTCTTACAGCCTAACAAAAGTTAATTAGGGCATCATAACAATAATAGACGAGTATTGAAGATAAACCTAATTAATTCAAAAGCTAAGGAAAATAAGCTTTTTTTCATAAACATCCAAAACTTTAATCGTTTACATCGCCATCCATTTCTCCAATACCTGTTCTTATATTAAGCACTTCAGCCACAAGAGTAAGCTCTCATGTGTTTAAGAAGGAACATATAACCGTTTAATAACAGTTATTAACTGTTGTGAATGGGTAGGTTTTTTATTATCCAAAACTTGTGTATACCCAAAGCACGAAATTGCACATTGAGTGCAACCCCAAAACCTTACTTTCCTCATGACAGGAAGCAGCTACTAGTTCTTAGAACTAGCCACCCCCGAATGCAAGCCTTTGTTTTCACCTTCACAGTGCCACTAATTTCAGGCACACCCAACGACTAGGCTACTGAAGCGCTTATTTCCACTTTCCTTTTAATTCACTGCAATCACTCTGACTCAAACAGAGTGCCATTTCCTTCAGCACAGTTTGGTTGTACTCCCCGTTAGTGTTGTTCCCTGGAACACACCGGAACCCAAGTGCCACCAAGACAGTCCTCACATCATAAACCACAGGGTCTGTACATGAGATACAGTGCCAAAAATGGTGTGCCATATGCCCATAAGGACCATTGCTCCTTCAGCATCTCTCCATCTCATCAGCATATCCACCCATAAGGATCATTGCTCCTTCAGGATCACTCCATCAGTGTGACCTTTGCATGGCACAACCAATCACAGTGCGACAAAATTATGGGGCACTTTCCCAATTGCACCGATCCTTACCTTAGACATCCTATCCAACTAGAATCATGTCATTGGAGTGGCAGCAAGCCCTCATGAACAGGGACAAGGACGCAGGTTAAGTGAGTGCAATATTATTAAGTTCTAATTTCTATACAGCATTGTACAGCAGTTAGTCACGCAAGAGAATATTCAAATGCTTCGCAGGCAATATTTCCGCAAAACATACGTAATGTCTGAAAACCAGAGCGAATGGTGCATCATATTTAACACCTAACCAGGTTCAAATTTCATAAACATTCATGTGAAAAATTTCTCCTTCACTACTGATTTTTAAAGTTCATTTACTTCAAATCACTGCAATTTTTCCACATTATACTTACACATACTTTGTACGAGCAGTGCTCATGTTCTGATCAGAAATCCTCCTTTAATACGTTTGAGTAAAAAAGTTTTTTTTTCTTATAATAGGAAAATATTGATGTTGTAAATGAAAGGTTCAAGTTTGCCATTTTTAACATTTACATGGGATAGGAACTCACCCAGTAGGTGAAAGATCAGTTGAATGACATACTCCAGCTAGATAAAAAATGAGAAGAACTGAGGAGGTATGAGGAATCCACAAGAAGGAGATTGAGCTGGAGAAGGTTAGAAAGGAAAGTGCCAAAGATCTGGCCAACCGACAAGCCTCCAACCCTACACTTGCTGTGACTAATGCTCCAATATCTAGCATTAATGCTCTGATCCCCAAATGAATGGAAGATGAGCCTGAGGCATGGTTGGAAGAAGTGGAAGCATTCTTCAACAACTGCACCACCACCGAGACAAAGTGGACTGCCTTGCTTGCCAAGCACATGTACAGCAAACCTAAAACTGGCCTCCACTCCTGGATAAGGTAAGAGAGGAGACATGGTAGAAGTTTGACAAGTAATAACCAAGGCATATGAAATCACCCCAAAAAGATGGAGACAGTGTTTAAGAAGTCTCAGCAAGGAAATAGGTTGGGTCTGGGCCTAATGGTCCTATTAAAATCCAATTAGGACAACACTGGCTCAATGCCATGTCATGCACAGAATTCCAGGACCTGTGCAACTGGATCATACTGGAGCATCTCTAGCAGTGTGTTCCTGGACTGTTCTCTATAAACCTCCTCAATGACAAGCAACCTAAAGCACTTGCGGAAGCTTGCTGTATGGCCAATGACTGGGAGATCTTTATCCTGTCTCACAGCAAATTTCACCAGCGAGTAGTGGTGCCCCGGCATCTCTCCAGATCAACTCGCATACCCGAAAGGTAAGTTGCCATATCGCCATATATTCTTGTTTTCTATAGAATTTTTGATATTCTAGTAGATTTCCATGCATAAATATCATATTTCATACTAATTACAACGATGTTTATAAAAAATTTTCCTGGTGAAACGAGAAGGTCAACAAATGACCTTTACATTGTAAGTTTTTTGGGTCAGATTTTTTTTTATGACTGCAAAATAATGTTCAAACATCCAGCAAGCCACCATAATAGTTTTATGCAAATTCCTCCATTTCAGGTGGTAGATGTGGCTGTCGCACTTGTCGAGGTCGGTGGCCATTTTGTTTGTATATCCGAAAGTTAAGTTGCCATATCACTATATATTCTTGTTTTCTATAGTATCTTTGATATTGTGGTAGATTTCCATACATAAATATCATATTTTATACTAATTACAACGATGTTTATAGGAAATTATCCCGGTGAAACGAGTGGATATATTGTGGTAGATTTCCATGCATAAATATCATATTTTATACTAATTACAACGAGTAGATAAACAAATCCAACAAGCCACCATAATAGTTTTATGCAAATCTACGCATAATCAGATAAGTAAATAACACCTCGGAATTTACATTCCATTCCTCCATTTCAGGTAGTAGATGTGGCCGTCGCACTTGTCGTGGTCGGGGGTGATTCTGTTTGTATATCCCAAAGGTAAGTTGCCATATATATCTATATATTCTTATTTTCTATAGAATTTGTGATATTCTGGTAGATTTCCATCATAAATATCATATTTAATACTAATTACAACGATGTTTATAAAAACTTTTCCTGGTGATTCGAAGTCAACAAAATAACCTTTACATTGAAGGAAGGTTTTTGGGTCAGATTTTATTTAATGGCTGGAAAATAATGTTCCAACATCCAGCAAGCCACCATAATAGTTCTATGCAAGTCCACGCATAATTAGATAAGTAAATAACGCATTGAAATTTGCATTCCATTACTCTATTTCAGCTGATAGATGTGACTGTCGGAGTAGGTAGCGACTACGGCCATTTTGTTGTCATATCCCGAAGGTAAGTTGCCATATCTCTATATATTCCTGTTTTCTATAGAATGTTTGGTAATCTGGTAGATTTTCATGCATAAATATCATATTTTAGAATAATTACAATGATTTTTATAAGAAATTTTCATGGTGAAACTAAGAGGTCAAAAAATGACCTTTAGATTTGGCCTCTGATATAAAAGCAAATATCTTTGTGCAAATATTTTTTCATAATTCCGTTCTAGGAAAATATGAATTTGTTCTATAAAAAAAAATAGCCACTTCCTATTTCATTTATGTACCAAAAAAAAAATCGTGAAATTTTTTTTTCTCTTTTCAGATTTTGACCTCTATGGGTCCGCACCTTTTCTGGCAGGCACATATTGTAAATAGTAGCTTTAGGAAGAATTTGCTCAATTTTTGTGAGTATATAGCATATTTTATATTTTTTAAAAATATTTTCGTAAATTATTTTTTTGTACATACTTAATTTTTTAAATATTTGTAATAAATATTTAATTCGTAGATGGATATTATTTATCATTTCAGTAGTGTTTGTGAATGTTGATATTGATTTTAGTAATGAAAAGTACGTCAAAAATTAAGTTAGTGATTTTTGGCAAATTTTTCTAGATCCTCGGGTCGAGCTCAACCGGCACGCACCTTTGACGGAGTACCAATATAGCGAAACGTATCCAGGGTTAATTTTTTTCAGCTTTGAAGTGTAAAAATAATCAAATAAGTCTATTTAAAATTTAATGGTTGCTTTGGAAGCAATATTAATGTTATGACACATTTTAAAAATGTTGTGTGTGTTTTCTGGAAATTGGCTACATGTGACATTTTCTTACAGTTTTGAAATATGTGACAGATTTCACTCTCATGAAACATAATATGGCCTTATTGCACGCGATAATCGTTTCCAAACTTAAAGAATAGATAAATGTGGAGCATGTTAGTTGCCAGTTAGTGAATTTTGAACGAAACCTAATGCAATCATGTAGCATCAGTTCTGAGCATAGCTGTAAATTATATTTACACCCCAAAGCATAGCTTTCCCCTAGGTAGCAATGTCAAGGAAATAGTGATTATTTCTTATCATCGTTTTCTAGTTTTGCCTGTAAAGGAAAATTTCATTTTTATAAGTTTCATAAGTTATTTGCTTTAAAAATCTTTCAACAATTTTATTTATTATTATTATTATTATTATTATTATTATTATTATTATTATTATTATTATTATTATTATTATTATTATTATTATTATTATTATTGTTGTTGTTGTTGTTGTTGTTGTATTTGAAGTTAACGTTTCCCTTACGTTAGTTTGTACTTTCAAAACAGCCATGGTCGAGTTTAATATTTTCTCTCCTTTTTATCGTTATGTATTAACGTACGTTGTTTGTTGTGTCTATTACGTTAATTATTTTGAAAGTGTTGTTGTTGTTGCTTCTTCCTCCAGTAGCTAATTATCGAAGAACCCTATTAACGCTTTTTGATATTGTTTACTTTCACTGGAGTGTGAGTGTCAGTGCGAGTGTTGGGCTGGAAAAGCACGTCACGTCGTCGCCTTCTTAGGGACCAAGTGCAGCAGCTACCACGGAATATTTTATTTTAGGCAGCGCTACGTTGTTTTGGGAGATTTTCTTCTCTATATTCCCGGCAGAGTTTTGACCCACAGGTGTATGAAGAGCTACCTGCGGCGTACTTACTGATCACGGCTTTCGTCTCGTAGCCTCGCAGGGACTTGTGTCATTTGCGACCCGTCTCCCTTGCTTTTTTTCCCCCGTCGGAGGAGTCCGCGGGTAAACAGAGCTGGTACTGGATCCCAGCTATGTAGGAGAGGGTTCTGCCGTGCCCAGGCATACTGAGGGTCTTCGTGCTGTTTCACACGTCTTGGTTGTCGAGGCTCGTGAGGAGTCACGTAGGGAGGCTAACACCAGGTAAGGTGTCGACCAAAGACTATATACTGAAGGAAGATAGGAAGGCTGAGCCTAATATCACTCAAATGATAGTCCCATGCGAAACGAATAGCTCCATCTATTGAGCGAACGGTTAAACATTCAGAGCGGTAATGCTTACGGGAATATAGGATGGAATTCGATTGTAAATTTTGCGACAAATTTGTTCATAATTTGCAATTACTACGTCAGTATATTTTATTCTTATATTTATGATATTCTTAAATTTTAGGTAACTAAATTGCAAATTTACAAATAGGTACATATATAGATTAAGAATACATTTCCTTATGTTTCTCATTGTATTTTTAAGTATTGTATATTACAACCATTTTTAAATGTTCTATACAATATCATGTTCGAATAAAGTAAAATATACCATACATTTGATTTGTTAAACTTAGCCACAAGTGCATAAGTGTAGGCATACATTTAATTACAGTTTGTAGGCCATTGTAGAATGGAGATATTAGGTGTATATAAAACACATTTGTAATTTTTTTTTATTGAAACGGAAATGCATGATGCACTCATGTATACTCTTTAGTAACATAAACGAATAAATGTATAAATATACAAACAAAAGGAACAAAATAACTCACTAAATTGTATCACACGCAAAAATAATCAAAAGGGGGTTGGAAATAGAAATAAGGCCGCTACAAACCAACCAAAAATGCAAGATAAATCACATGCAAATGAACTTTGATAAATTATACATAAGAAAAAATAACTCGGTAAATAATAGTGCACATACAAAAATTGTAAAACCAAAAAAAAAAAAAAACAACAACAACCTACAAGCAAACCAAAATTGCATGATGAATTACATGCAAATAGGCTCTAATATAATTGTAAATATGAGAAAACATAATACTAAAAAAAGGTTTTCTTCAAGAATTAAATACATAATGCAAACATAAGAATAACTATTAAATTGTATATATATATATATATATATATATATATATATATATATATATTATATATATATATATATATATATATATATATATAAAATTTTTGAAATTTATTTATTTAATATATTTATTTCAGAACTGACCATTTATTGGGGAAAAATATTTTGTTTTGATGTTAAAAGAACTGATTATGGTAACATCTTACCATTTGATTTTATGGTTGTGAATGTTGGTTCTCCTTCTTCGTGTAACCCTAATTTTATGGTCTCATACTGTATTTCAGGATTTTGTAAATTATCATTTCCATTGAGAATGCTACAATCAACATCATCATTAGTAGTAATTGTAGTAGAAGCAGCAGCAGCAGTAGAGGAAGGGTAGTAGTAGTAGCAGTATTAATAGCAAATGTAGGTCAAGCAGTCATAATATTTGTAGTAGGACTAACACTTGTAGCAATACAACTAATATTATCCATAATGCTTGTTACTGTGGCATTACTGTACACTTCACGGCCAGTATCCTTTGGATAACCATCAGTAAATTCTGGAAATGCAAATAATATGAAATGAAACAAATGCCATATCATACTTTATCATTTGGATGGTAAAATCATAAGTATTTTAGGCATAAATACATACAAAAACCGTACAAAACAAGATTTTCTTACCAATATCTGATTGAACATTTTCACTTAATTCAATATTTTCACAATCTTCTTTGGAATTTTCACTGGTCAGTTGATAGATGAACCTTATAGCCATAATACAACAATTAGTCTAACACTTTTTCACTGAAGACAAAGTGAATATATGTGTAGCATAATATAACAAAATCTTAAAGGTCAATCTTTACCTACTATATGAATTCTAGTTAGTAAAAGCAAAACTGGAATATCTACCAAAAGCATAGACCATTTACCATGTTTCAAGGGATGAAGCTCTTATGTCAGATGATCTATTCTCCAGAGCAGGAATGATACCTACAAGATTAACTATATTTAGAATAATTGTGATGCACTTATCATTTCAGAAAATCTTAACATATACAAACTGCACATCAAACACACACCATATTCAAGGTTGTGCAAATTCTCGTGTGGATAAGTCAGCAACTAGTTTGATGTGTAATTTGCTTGGTGGTGTAAATCTATTGATGTATCTGAAAATATGTATTTCAACAATAAGTGCATTATACAAAATATATTTATATAAAAATATACACAAAAATATAGCGCACAAAAATCATTTTACTAAATTATGTACTGCAGTTATATAAATTATTAAAGACATATATACATACAAATATGAATAGATATATCCAAAGTTGCACATGGAAAAAAATATAAATAGGATGAAACAAAGAATGCCATGAAGGAAAATGAAAGGTGAGAATACTGGCAAGTGCTTTCTGTGTACTTTATTCTGCTATCAGAATAAAGTACGTATACGGCAAAAGTGCTTGCGAGTTTACCTTTCATTTTCTTTGTAGCATACCCACATGTAAAAAGGCATCTAAGCTTTATATGGCTACAATTAAATCAGCATTTTTCAATAACTCACTTATCTTTATAAGGTCAACATCTGATCTGGTGCAGCTAGTAGAACCTGTAATGTGCAATAGATGCAGGCTTTTTATGTAGAAAAATATGTCTCACTGATAAAAAATCAGTTGATAATATTATAATGACTAAACACATAAATAAAATAGATAACACGTACCTTCCACATGTTGATCTGGGCAGGCATTGTGGCAAAGTTTGTCAGAAGCTGGATGAAGTTATTTTTGGGTGGAGAAATGCCTGCTGCACACACAATACTAGCTTCAATTTAGTTGTCGTGAGGTTTTTTGCCTCAACCCCTGAATTTGGATGAGGTTCCTCCATATCAAGCATCTAGGTGATATAATACTATATGTTATGCCATCCTATTTCACCAGCATACAAAAAATCATTCAACTATTCTATAGTTAGGTTAGGTTAGGTAAGGTTACGTTGGGCAATGTAAGGTAACTTTTTGTGGGAATCACATTGAGATTATTTTTGAAAAAATCCTATGGCTATTTTCGGAGCTACAGCCAAACGTATTTTCTTGGCTGTAACTCAGCTACTCATTTAGACTTGGGAAATATGCGCTCTTGCTATTTCTAGAACTTTCTGCAAGGTTAGCTACTTTTCTTGTAGCAATGTCTTCCTAAGCTCTTGTGAGTTAGTCTTTACTATAATTTGCTCTATTAACCTCTGGTCTAGATCTCCAAATTCACAAGTTGAAGCTAATTTCCTTAACCTAGTCACAAATGAATCTACTGTCTCACCTGATTCCTGTGAGGCTTCGATGAGCTAATAACATTCAAAGTACATATTTGCTTGAGGAGCAAATGGATTTGAGAGCCCTTCAATTGTCTTCTGTAAAATTCCTGAACTTCTAAACCTGCAGTATGAAGTAACAATGGTTTCTGCTGCTTTTTATCCATTTTCCCTAGTGCTTCTAAATAAATTTGGAAGCTGCTTCTCCACTTTTTCGATCTTTTACCCACTGATTTTGGATCATCCCCGATACTAAATCTGTCTAACCTTTGGACATCTATCGGCATGTTTTGCGTGATACTAATCAGTTTCGGTTAGGCTAAGAATTTGGAAGTTTTTTCTAACCTTTCTAACCTTGTAGGCTATACTTTCATTGACATACCTTGAACACTTTTACTCTCTAAACCAGCACTTTTTTTTATTCTCTTAACACTCCTGAATTGGCACAGCACTGCTTGGTTGCTGGTTTGAGTGTGATGAAGTCATAAAGTTACTCAGTAAACTTAAAAAAAAAAAAAAAGTTTGAAACAAAAAAAATGTACTGCGGATGCCTTGCCTTAATATTATAGCCAATATCAGTGGGGATTACTGATTAGTAGCACATATTTAATGTATTATGCTGTAAGTAATGACCGTTCTTTATCCTTAGGGTACCTGTGAAACACCAAATGAGGATCGGTTTCTCTCGTTTATTGCAAACAACACATTTGTGTGACTTATTCACTGTTGGCGCCACGATTTCGTTTGTGTCAACTGTCAAATTTTAAATATAAACAAACAGACGACCTGCGATATACCTACAACGCCATCTGAACACTGACCGGTCAAACTATTGTGTTCACTTTGGGGTTGGCAACTAGTATATTAACATTCCTATTTTGAGCCTTCCTATCTTCCTTCAGTATATAGTCTTTGGTTATTGGTCTCACCCGGTGTACAGTAACTCCCATGGTGTAGCGGACTAGTGGCCTCCAGCGACTCCATGGACATCTATCATCCTCAAAAGGAATTAGTAAACTGGTTATGTATTAACATGAGCGTATAGGATCTATATATATTCATATTGACTTATTGTCATAGTTATCGGTGTTTTACCCTTTTGTTGATATAATTGAATTGTGGTCGTCCGCGAATTTAGATTTGTTAATTAGGTAAGTAATTTTAGGGTCTTCTCTCTTTTATTGGACTCCTTACTTCCTTCTAGCTCTTTAGCTTTAGGCTAGCGTATTATTTTTGGGGCCGCTTTATTCGAGCTATTTATTTGCCGTGTATTGTATTTTCTATCACTATTACTGGTTTAGGGTTTAGCTTTTTAGTTTTAGGTGAACCTTGTGCTGAGAAGACATGCTAACCTCTCCTCTGGGCATATAATTGCCACATTGACTTATGCATACTTTTTATTTTATTTTTACTTGCACAAGTTTGATTTAGAGTTGTTTTGTTTTTATAATAAATAAATATTGTTAGCCTTCTTGGTGTTTGTTTACCACGTTCCCATTCACTGTGTTGCATTTTTATTGCCTACGATCCATCAATAACATCTTAATAAGAATCTGCAGAAGGGCCTCTTAGGGGTCGTAACAGTTTCCAAAGAATATGTCATTCACAGGAAAGACGTAAAAGAAGGTTAAAAGAAACACAGAAAGAAGAGACCAGTTATTAGTAGAAGGAAGAAAGGAATATTAAATTATTAAATAGATGAGAATTTAATTAATCATAAAATACTAGGATCAATTGGGAATGTGAAAGATCTGTTTAAAAAGAAACTTATGAACCTTGAAAAACAAGAGACCATTCATCGATGGTCCAAGTGACAACTGCTAATGATAGAAAACAGAAAACTGCCACCATGAAATGAATAAAAAAAAAATAAAACATAAATGACACGTCTCTGTATATAATGTTGTTGTACGCTCCCCCCATTCATATTATTTATAGATTTAATTTGAAAAAATGTATTAACAATTTTGAAGTTTTTAAAATATGAATCCTTCCGCTTTGTAAAGGTGACCATTGTTGAAAGCACTCATGATTGTCACCAAAATGTTAGTCTGCAGAAAAATAATATAAATAAATATTAAGCTTTCTGTAAAATTCCACTGTGAGAGAAGACCTCGTACCTTGAAAGAAACTTCATATAATGAAAAACAAACAGGAGTAACAGAACGCCGAAACTCTGAGTCTGTTATACCTTAGCCTTGTCTTAAAATGGAAAATGAAAGATAAACAGAAGTTCTCATCTGCTTAAGCTAACTGAATTGCGTCTAGGAAACCCTATGAGCAAATTTGATTTTTTTTATAATTTCATCTGAATGGTAAATTTTACTGGGGCAACTATATAATCTTTTACCGTGAGCAGCTCAACAACATAATTGTTATAGATTTCGTCATGGGCATTCTATCATTAATAACTGTAATAACAATTATGTACTCATCGACAGATTCTCACTATGAAACTAAAGAAAAAATAGCCACATTGAAGCCCTCATTAGCTCCGTAGGTATCTTAACGTAATAATGGTAATAAAGTGAAGAATTATCTAGTCTGGAAAGCTAATATTTCACAATCAAAAGGTTTTTATTCTAGGTCTTTTGTAATATAAAGGGAGATGCATCCTTGTGTTTTCAATTGCCACCAGAGTTATAGATTTAGGTTTCATTCGTGCATAATTTTAACTTAACACCTACGTATGCTATTGAAGAGTTAACAACTCTCCCGCAGATATAAAATGTCATTATATGAAATTTACTAAATTTATCGTTTTTATTTACATAGCTGATTTTTGCCGTAAGAGTTCATGAAGAAATATTTTGTTCATCATTTTAATTTCAAGGTTGTTTGTCACGTTCATATAGAAATTTACTATTAGAAATGCTTACTTATAACTGCAGTAGCGTCTACATTTGACGATATTTTCCTTTACGCCATCACGGCCATCTTATTGTTGTGGAAGTATATACATTATATTTCTGTTTGCACTATGCAAATAACTAAAGCCAACTTAATTGGCTGTTCTGTCCTGATATGTATTGCTTCATCACCACTACTAGATATTTTTTCCTTTTTTTTTTTTTTTTTTTGTATGACATTACATTACATGAGAATTTGGTCGAAAATCGTACTAGACCCAGAGAAAAGAAACTGTAACAGATTTCAAAAGCATACAAGCTTAACCTGTATTTCAAAGCTCTGAATGGTCATCACATGAGCCATTTAACTTAAATTTACACATAAAAATTAGAAAACATACTTTTACTAAAAATCTTTTAATTACGAAAAGCATTAGGAAACAAAAGTTTACGGGATGCCTATATCAATATTCGACGAAAAGCCAGAAACTTACATGGGGTTTTACGACTACTGGAGCATGTAAGCTGATTTGGACTATTGTTCCAATCAATACAATCAATGATTCACTATTTAAGGGAGGAAAAATGTAGGATTCCAGAAAATTCTCTCTCTCTCTCTCTCTCTCTCTCTCTCTCTCTCTCTCTCTCTCTCTCTCTTATTGTTTAAACTTAGTTGGATATGTGTTTGTTTATTGTATGCAATTAGTTCATTATTTAACGATAATGTATACACATACACACACTAATAAAAACATACCAAAAGGGAGAGCGAAAGAGCGTTGTATTTGGAGTCTCTTCACCTTTTACTTACAACAGTAGCGTAAAACAGAGCAGATGCTCATCGAAATGTACCTTTTTCCGTCCTCCCTTTTACTTGATATTTACGGACGTTTTCTTCTTACTTTTATTTTCTCTCATAGGTTTCAACATTCATAAGGTATAAAGGGAGAGCGAAAGAGCGTTGTATTTGGAGTCTCTTCACCTTTTACTTACAACAGTAGCGTAAAACAGAGCAGATGCTCATCGAAATGTACCTTTTTCCGTCCTCCCTTTTACTTGATATTTACGGACGTTTTCTTCTTACTTTTATTTTCTCACATAGGTTTCAACATTCATAAGGTATATAGGTCTGTATTATATTCACTATTACAGAGGTGCATATAATATATATATTTACTTAAAAAAACACACGCATGAAAAGATGCGAGATCATTTTTTTCCTTTCGGAAAATAACCGAGAGACAGTTATCATTGAAAAAAAAAAAAGTTTAGTATCAGGGCCGTAGATGTGACTAAGTTTTAGATTTTTCTACTCTGCCGTAAGTTTAATACCTCGTTAGCAAATGGAAATGTATTTGAGAATGTTCCAACACTTACAAGATAAACGACAGAGAGAGAGAGAGAGCGAGAGAGAGAGGAGAGTAAGGAGAGAGGAGAGAGAGAGAGGAGAGAGAGAGAGAGAGAGAGAGAGAGAGAATGTAACTTCTTTACACATGTATTTCTTTTCTGAGCTAAACCTTACTGCCGGAGGAAGAATTAATTTATGTTTTACTTAAGCAGCATTTGTCTTTTTAAGAGTACAGGATATTATTAGTTATATTTATTTTCCCATAGAATGTGATTTTATTTCTAAATCTTCCCATCAATTGTTTATATTAATTTTTAAATAATTTTTTGTTCAATATACTGATCAAATTCAAATATATTCGAAATAAATTTCGAAATATATATGATACACAGCCTTAGTTTTACATGTCCTTTCTCTGAAATAGGTATGAGATATAAAGAAGTTTATGAAATCATACTAAATTGTCAGTTATGTATGAATACTTAACAATTTTTTATTCGAAGGGGAATATTGAGTATTTATAATATAGAACTATACCTTTTTTTAGGAATGTACCATGATGTTTTATAATGTGGAAGTAAAAACTCGAATATGCCCGAAGGAATACACACACACACACACACACACACACACACACACACACACACATATATATATATATATATATATATATATATATATATATATATATATATATATATATATATATATATATATATATATATATATATATATATATATATATATATATATATATATATATATATATATATATATATATATATATATATGTATATATATATATATATATATATATATATATATATATATATATATATATATATATATATATATATATATATATATATATATATATATATATATATATATATATATATATATATATATATATAACAAACATTCTACGACTGAAGCTTGGTATCAATGGAGGAAAGAATTATATATACCTCTAGAGAGTTAGTTTAACTGGACTATATTTACATCCAAATTATGTGAGTAGCAATTTACACTTTAAAAGTGACAGGGACTCGAATAGGTCCAGAAATTAATAGAAGGTGGTTGATTGCAGGTCAACCAGGACTTGTGGCTGGGAAATGATCTAGGCAGAGAAATAAGGATTACGTACAGCAGGTTGCTAAAAACTCCTGTTGCTGCTTCTAAGGGATTCTAAATTTCCTCTTGCAACTAGACAAGATATTTGTCTACAAAAAGATTGCATTCTAGAATCAGTACTAAGGCGATAGACACGTGGGGAGCATTAAACATGATTCTTTCTTATTATATCACATCAAAGTTCACTCACAGGGACATAGAATGACTGGGAGCTTATACGAGAGATACTATTCTAGGTGGGAATATCACAATGAGATTTAATATCACTACTAGCATCATAAGGGGAATTATTTACAGCTTCGATGGTAGCAATGGAAACTGCATTACAGTAACTAAAATAGGGACTGCAATGCTGAGCCATAATGGGAAATTCGTTCTTAGAAAGAATGAAATGGAAGTACAGACAAGAGACAAAAATGGTAACTGACTGGACTCAAAATTACTCCATTACAGTACCATTGGCATTTGTATGCTGGCTTCTTCCAAATTGCTGAGCAATCTTCTATCACTATGGCCAATAAAAAAAACATGTGGGGTCTTCAGAAGGAAAGCAGAGTGAAGTGGGAGAGGAGTGAACTTTTTGACAGATAGCGATGTTCTAAGATCGATTGTTCATTGATTCCTGGTTCTATAATCACAGTTCCAAAGGGTCTTTAGCCAGGCTTCCTCCTCTTTCCCAAGATAGACTCTGTCCTACACAGTTTACCTGAGGAGATTAATTCCAGGGCAGCCAATCAGGACAGAATAAGATGATCCATGAGGCATTCAAAGGGAACGGAGGCTCAGTGAAGATGGGCAACTAAATTATTTTACTTAGTAATGGCTTAAATCCTGAACACCTCCCCATTCTAGAGGACATTTTAACCCTAGACAGGTAGGAATGGCCAAGAGAAGCCAGAAACAAGGACAAATGACAATGCAAATTACTATGCCTTCCATACCTCTCCAAGTGCACTCTTGACATAATATATAAAAGGAAGAAGAAAAAATAAAAATCAGTGGATAATAATCTTCACATTTGAGGGCTTACTTTAAACACAGAGAATTCAAAAGTATTTAGTTCTTGTGCATTGATTAAATCATGAAAATTAAAGAATAAAGCGTGACATGAATAAAGTGACATAGCTAACTATTTGTTATAGCACGAAAAGAAACAAAATCAATGATCAGTTGATTTAACTTAACTTAACCCTTAAACGCCGAATGGACGTATTAAACGTCGAGTCAAAATGTCTCCCGTATGCCGAATGGACGTACCATACGTCGACTCAAAATTTTTTTTTTTTTTACAAAATTTTTTTTTTTTAAATTTGCGGAAAAATACTTATAGGCCTACCAGCCAAAAACTTTTGAATCACGCGCCTTGGGGGATGCTGGGAGTTCACGGATCGAGGTGTTGTTTTGTTTACAATCGTAACACAGGCGCGCAAGCGCGAATTTCTTTCTTGCCGCACTAAAAAGTATCTGTGACACATCTCGGAAATTATTTCGTCACTTTGACATAATTTTTGTACGATTTTAAATTAGCCGTTACATGGAGTATTATATATGAAAATGTGCGCATTTTTATGTAAAATACAACAAAAAATAACTCATGATTATAGCTTTTATCAATTTTGAGATATTGTTATATAAATAGCGATAAGTGCCAAAATTTCAACCTTCGGTCAACTTTGACTCTACCGAAATGGTCAAAAAACGCAAGTGTAAGCTATAAATCTTATATTTTAGTAATATTCAATCATGTACCTTAATTTTACCATTAATTGAAAGTCTCTAGCACAATATTTCGATTTACGGTGAATTTATGAAAAAACTTTTTCCTTACGTCCGCGCGGTAACTCTTCCGAAAAAAATCATACATGCGATTGTGGTAATGTTTGCACCATTTTAAAATTAGCCGTTACATAAAGTTTTATATATGTGAATGTGCGCAATTTCATGCACAATACAACTAAAAACAACCCATGGTTGTAGCTTTTATCAATTTTGA
The DNA here is from genome assembly GCF_015104395.2 of Macrobrachium nipponense. Classification (NCBI taxonomy): domain Eukaryota; kingdom Metazoa; phylum Arthropoda; class Malacostraca; order Decapoda; family Palaemonidae; genus Macrobrachium; species Macrobrachium nipponense. Next base: position 33,022,174 of record NC_061109.1, read on the forward strand.
AATATTTTCATATAAAAAATGATAAGTGACAAATTTTCAACCTTTGGTCAACTTTGACTCTACCGAAATGGTCAGAAAACGCAATTGTAAGCTAAAACGCTTATATTCCAGTAATATTCAAGCATTTACCTTCATTTTGCAACAAATTGGAAGTCTCTAGTACTATATTTCGATTTATGGTGAATTTATGAAAAAAATAACATTTTCTTTATGTCCGCGCGGTAACTCTTCCGAAAAAATCATACGTGCGATTGTGGTAATGTTTGCACCATTTTAAATTAGCTGTTACATAAAGTTTTATGCATAAAAATGTGTGCAATTTCATGTATAATACAAAACAAAAAAATTGAAGGTTGTAGCTTTTCTGATTTTCGAAATATTTTTATATAAATCACGATAAATAGAAAAAAAACCACGTTCGGTCAACTTTGACTCTACCGAAATGGTCGAAAAACGCAATTGTAAGCTAAAATTCTTACAGTCTGGTTATATTCAGTCATTTATCTTCATCTTGAAACAAATTTGGAGTCTCTAGCACAATATTTAGATTTATGGTGAATTTAAAAAATAAACTTTCTTTCCCTCCACGCGCGGATTCTTCGCCACAAATCTCCAAAATGCGTACATCCCATTCTCGGAATATTTGCTCCGTTTCATATTAGGCATTTCATAGAGTTTTATATATGAAAATGTGCGCAATTTCATGTAGAATAAAACGAAAAATATTTGAAGGTTGTAGCTCTTCTTATTTCCGAAATAATTGCATATAAAAAAATATATATATAAAAAAATCGACATTTGGTCAACTTTAACTCGTCAGATATGGTCGAAAACTGCATTTGTAAGCTAATACTCTAACAGTATAGTAATATTCAATCATTTGTATTAATTTTGAAAGAGATTGGAAGTCTCTAGGAAAATACCTAGATTTATAGTAAATTTTTGAAAAAAATATTTGTTTATGTCCGAGCGTTATGAATTCATGCATTATTTTGTGATGATATTTTCTCTGTGTTGCTTTTATCGTTTTACAATGTTTTAAATACCAAAATGATTGCAATTTAGTGCACATTACAACGAAAAAAAGTAACTTGTTACCTTTAACCGTTTTGCGCACAGCGCGATTTGAATACAATTATATATGAAATTTCGTTTTTGCACTCTCATATATCGCATTATTTATATATGATAATGATATTTTTTTTCATTTGTGATGGTTGCATACTAAACATTACCCAATGACAAAAACAATTAGCCAAAAATGAACTCTTAATCTTGAAAACTAAGCGTGCTGTGATTTTTTGAAAAAAATATTTTTTCTGCTTTTGCGCTCACTCTGAAACACCTCCGGCACACGGGAGACATTTTTTTTTTTTTACCGCTTCGGCGTTTAAGGGTTAAAGGGTTAATAGTATACTTGATTATATCCATCATAATACTTTCACCTTATTGTTTAAGGCAACAGATGCTATTAATTTGCCTTGATGGTGCGATATGATACGCTCGTAGGGGTGTTAATTTCGCCAAGTAACTTTGTCCTGTCTCATTAGGGATACACATATGATCATTTTTCCTGTACAGTAAATCATTTTGTTCGCTAAACAATATAAGTATTCTTCCATTGAGAATATTAGTGTAAATTAAAAGGGATAGAATCAAGTGAAGTAATTCTCCTTAGAGAGGAAACAAAATTATGCAAGTGTAAGTCTCACCAGAGCCACTGAAAATTACATAAAATAAACAAAGAGCAGCAACTAATCACATGTGTTAGTTTTTTCTTTTTTTAGTTAAATCTCTGCGGTCTCGTTTATAGTCTGATCCCCCACCCCTTTCCCCAAACCTCCAACCATCTTGCCTGAATGTTTGCGAGACCAAATCTCCAGGAACCTAAATTCGCCAGAGTTAGGTTTGGTAGCTTTTAGTTTCGCAAGGGAGTAAATACCTATTGTGTACTTAGGAGTATAACGGCAATCTCATGAAGCTGGTGTAACACATTTGCACAGCTGGTTAGAAAATTTTTATTAGTTTGGTTCTTTCTGTCTTCCTTTAATCATTATTGTTTCCAACGCTAGCTGTAATAAAACATAATAAGGTATTCTAAGCAAACCAAACAATGTATAAATGAGCCATATTTTAAAATATATTGCCTCAGTATGCTAAGCTAATTGTATAGCATTTTTGCTGGCTAAAATTATTCCGAGTCTCATTGTCAAATGTGGCACTTTTAAGACAAACCTATGTGCTTCAAGGGACATACCTTTGAAGATTACATATACCCTTATAGTAGTATTTAGCGAAGTACTAACTTCCAGTGCCAGAATTGCAGGTGGATAGTGCTCTGCTTAAGCAAAGTATACATGGGGAGTAGATGCCTAAAGGCGATGATGAAGAAGAAAGGACACTAGAAAAGAGAAGGTATAGGAAGCACAAAACAGAAACAGTTACAAAAGGATAAGGAGGAAGTAACAGTAGCAGAACGAGGCACTCTCCTCTGGATAAAGAGGGCCAGAATTTGCTATAGGAAGGTGGCACTGTGCCAGGCTCTAGTGCAGAGTGAGACTATTAACTCTCTTAGGGTTTCTGAATACCTTGGCGCCCTTCTTTCTTCTTCTTTCGACCTCTCCAAGGTTGATTTTGCAATGCAGTAAGGGGGCTTAAAAGACTCAAGTCCATTGAAGATGCTTGACTGGCACCAGCTCTAGCTACTGCGACAACCTGGCACTTATCCCCATGCCTAACTCTGCTTGGCTCAATTCTTTGAGTTCTTTGTCAAATAGGATTTGGCAGAGTCCTTACTCCGGGACTGGTTAGCTGGTGAAGGAGGGGGAGTGGATGAGACAACGGTGCTTGTGATGGGCTCACAAGTTAGGTTGACAGACTCTAGGGCAGTTTGTCAGGTTGCACCATTGAGTGCCTGCTACTGTCATGGATATCTTAGAGGAATCCTATTGGAATTGGCTTTTCCTTGACTGCTGAATTGGTAATGGTGCTAAGCCAGAGGAGGAAAAGCTGCCTGGACTAAGAGCTCTGAGAGAGAGACTCGATTCTTGCCTTGGCACTGGCACTGAGGCCGTTCCTGGCATAGTGAGAGGACTGAAACGTAGTTCAAAGTCCATAATGGACGGAGCATGGCACTGCTTGGTACCTTCAAGTGGCAGTGGCTATGCAAAAGCGGGGACCCTGAGACTGTGAAAAGATAGGAGGAGACTTAAAATCTTGTCCTAGCAGGACATAATAACCTCCTGGAATATAGGTAGCTACTGCCATAGTACATATCTTAGGCCATGTAACTTTCGACCGGACAGTAGGCAAGAACATTTTAACATGGTTGAGGGTCTCCATTGTGAGGAATTGGTGCCTATCAAGCCGAGCTCCTTAAGGAATTTTATCCTCTTAAATGATGAATTTCTAGGCACAATTGTCATCGAAAGTTCTGACTTGGTGGGCAGGATAGCAACATCTGGGAGGTGCAACAAATATAGGACACTGAGCTGGGGGGCCTAGAGCACAAAGATTCGTCACTGCCATTGTAATGGAAGTAACTCCAGCTTTCTGTGGGCATCCGGACCAGGAAGGAGTGTGCCCAAGTACTTTGCACGAGTCACAAAAAGTCTTGCTGAAATTGGGTTTGGGCCTGTTGTTTTGGTTCCAATAGCCATTATTCTTATTGTGTTGGGGAGTTCCATTTTGAGATCCACTTTTGAGAGGCACTGCTCTATGGAGTGTCCATGTTCATTGCAACGCCGACACACAGGCTTCAGTGGAGGTTTACTGGGGCGCTGGGTAGGTTGAGAGGTGGCAGCAGCAGAGAGAGGAAGAGCAGGGCGAATCTTCTTCTTTAAAGGATTCTGCAGCAGATGGTGGGTGTCGTAGGCGTCCGTCCATCTACAGCACTTTCAAATGGTTTTAGGAGTCTTGTCCACCAAGTGGGCGGCAAGATACAGGGACCATAGGACAGGAAGCCCTCCAATTGAAAGAGTTCTTAGACCTCCTCAACTGGAGTGCTGGTGTCTTCTTAGCTACCAACTCTGTCCATTGAAACTGTAAAAAAAACCATTAAACTAGATTGTAAATGAATACCAAATAAGGGCGGAAAACTTGACACTTGACACTGATACTGGGTTAAATTGCAACTAGATATCTGTAACATTTCAACTGGGTTGTAAATGAATGCCACTCTTGAAAGGCGATAAATTATTTACCTGATCTTATTATTTCTCCTTAACATAGAATGGAAGCATTAATCGTTTATTTATTGTTGCTATTCCAAGAATTGAATGACTTTTTGTTGTTAACATTTAACTTTTTATTCATAAAGAGGAGACAAAATGATAGGATTTCATTATGTACACATGGCCAGGGATTTCTCCAGGAACAATTCTTATACAAGGATTTTATTTCTTCCTTTCCTGCCTAAACATGAAGGTGTTACCTTGGAAAAGAGAAAGAGAGAGAGAGAGAGAATGTGCTTTAGAAAACAATAAAATGCGATGATTGCTTTTAAACACCTAACTTATGAAATCTCTTTACAATGTGAGATTTGATGAGTTACACTGGCAAATCATGAAATATGACACTGGTTCACTTTGTACTTATAGCACTCCCTAAATAACTAGTATGTGCTTCATGCAGTTGCAAGTAATAAAAAGTTAAGGTGAACCTTCTCTCTCTATTGCTATTCTTAATGGCAGTCAGATTTTGTTCATTCCTAACTTGAATAACTAGTCAAATTCAAATAACGAAGAAAAGATATGGAAGCCCTTGTCACGTGCTCGCTCAGATTAAAAATGAAAGGAATTCAGATTCGTTTCTCTTCTTATGACACTAGTTTAGCAATCGCTACTGCCTGAAAAAAGGAAAACGAATTTTCACGCAATTCTAGCAAAGGTCACCATTTTGTTATAAATATCCTGTTCTTGTAGTCTGAAAACTGAGGAAGTGATTTTCTGGCATTCCTAAAGGTCTTGCGAGAGAATGGAACCATAACAATCTACGGCTGAAGGATGGTATCAATGGAGGGAAGAATTTATATAAAACACTGGAGATTTACTTTAACTGAACTATATTTACATCCAAATTACATGAGTAGCAATATACATTTTAAGGGTGGCAAGGACTCGATTAGGTCCAGAAATTAATGGAAGGTGGTTGATTGCAGGTCAACCAGGACTTGTGGCTGGGAAATGATCCAGGCACAGAAATGAGAATTGCACACAGCCAGTTGCTGAATATTCTTGTTGGCACGTCCAAAGGAATCCAAATTTCCTCTCACAACTAGACTAAATATTTATGTCTACAAAGAGATTATATTCTAGGATCAGT
>NC_061109.1:33034995-33047495 GCF_015104395.2 Macrobrachium nipponense
AATTCAATGCAGGGATTGTGATAAAAAATATATTGGTCAAAGTGGCAAACTACTGGCATCAAGATTAAATCAACATAAATATTGTGTACGTGTAGGAAGTACATCGAGTGCTCTCTTTTTACATATGAATAATTTTAATCACGCAATTAATTGGAACAATTCAAAGGAAATTTTATTTGTTAGAGACATTATTAAAAGAAACATTATAGAATCTAGTATAATAAAACATAAGTCAAGTAGTGTTTTTAATATTAGCAACGGACGATATAAACTAGATAATTGGTTTACGAAATGTATTGTTGACAACTTCGCAACTATGTAATTGACTGCTTAGTAGTTCCATTTCCATTTGTTGTTGTCCTATAAGTGTAATTCTAGGCTGTGGACCATTTGCTTCTTGAATAGGCTGTTTGACTGTTCTGTATTTTACTTTTTTGTTTTTATGTTTACCTTTGATATTTCGAAGCTATTTTTCATTCTTTTATATATTGTACCCTGATGAGGTGTATCAAGAATACACGAAAGCGCTAGGTACTGCTGCTTTTCATTTTTCCTGCTAGCTCTTGTGATATATATATATACTATATATATATATATATATATATATATATATATATATATATATATATATATATATATATATATATATATATATATATATATAACTTGAGGAAGATTCCATTTTGATATAAATTAAATAGTAGGAAATATCCAGCATTACGGAAGTGAGGCTTCATCTTTGTAAAGAGTGATTAGAAGAATAATGTTTATGCAGTTGTAATAAAGATAATTGATCTCTATTTAATTGAAACATATAGGAAAATAAACGTTTCACTTACAGAGCATAAGCAGAGACAGTGCCTGTTAATGAAACAACAAAAATGAAGTTTTTAAAGAGCGAAACACGTCAAGAAAATCAATAATAAAAGTTTGTGCAGGGATTAGAATATCGTAGTTGAAGTAGTTTATGAATAAGTAAAATATTTAAGGAAAGGGCAAAAAATTTAGACGGTAGAAGGAAAAGGGTATATAATAGATTGATTGTCCAGATGCTGAAATGTAGGCTTCATTGAAGAAAAAAATGGATGCTGGGTTCTATAATGGTACAAGAAAGAAAATAATGAAAATCATGTTGGACCGCCAAAAAGCCATATAGAAAGTAATTTCATATTAATTTCTAAGGAAAATAGGAAAAGAAAATGAACGATGCTAATGTACAGACCGTGTCCTAAGAAAATACAATTATGCAATGATGGCATGAATATTTTCTGAAATTTGTGGACTCAGAAGGATTGAAGAAGCTTCATCTAAATGATTCAAGGGTGGAAGGCTGAAGTTATTGAAATTCAGCTGTTGGTGTGGTGTACACAGAGTGAAAAGCATTGAAAGGCTAAAAATATGAGATGGTACCAAAGACCATTAATGTTTTTGCAGATGGACAGTCGAATGAGAATATCTTAACGCAGGACAGTAATATTGAAAAGAATGATTTTACACTGATGAAGCCAGAACATAATTACCTCATGCTTTCATGAGGAGAATCACTGCATTTCACAGTGATAAAAAGATTTATCTACAAGGTTTTGGGTCTACTTTAGGTCAACAGTAATGCTTCAAGGGGGTATTATAATTATATTTATTATTATTATTATTATTTTTTTTTTTTTTTTTTTTTTTTTTTTTTTTTTTTTGCTCTATCACAGTCCTCCAATTCGACTGGGTGGTATTTATAGTGTGGGGTTCCGGGTTGCATCCTGCCTCCTTAGGAGTCCATCACTCTTCTTACTATGTGTGCCGTTTCTAGGATCACACTCTTCTGCATGAGTCCTGGAGCTACTTCAGCCTCTAGTTTTTCTAGATTCCTTTTCAGGGATCTTGGGATCGTGCCTAGTGCTCCTATGATTATGGGTACGATTTCCACTGGCATATCCCATATCCTTCTTATTTCTATTTTCAGATCTTGATACTTATCCAATTTTTTTCCCTCTCTTTCTCTCAACTCTGGTGTCCCATGGTATTGCGACATCAATGAGTGATACTTTCTTTCTTGACCTTGTCAATCAACGTCACGTCTGGTCTGTTTGCACGTATCACCCTATCCGTTCTGATACCATAGTCCCAGAGGATCTTTGCCTGATCGTTTTCTATCACTCCTTCAGGTTGGTGCTCGTACCACTGATTACTGCAAGGTAGCTGATGTTTCTTGCACAGGCTCCAGTGGAGGGCTTTTGCTACTGAATCATGCCTCTTTTTGTACTGGTTCTGTGCAAGTGCCGGGCATTCACTTGCTATGTGGTTTATGGTTTCACTTTTCGTATTGCACTTCCTACATATGGGAGGAGATGTTATTTCCGTCTATCGTACTTTGAACATATCTGGTTCTTAGGGCCTGATCTGTGCCCGCTGTTATCTTCCTTCAGTTTCCTTCTTTAGCTCTCCCCTCTGTAGCCATTGCCAATTGTCATCGCTGGCTAGTTCTTTAGTCTGTCTCATGCATTGTCCGTGCATTGGTTTTGTTGTGCCAGTCCTCTGTTCTTTCTGTCTTTCTCCTGTCTCTGTATATTTCTAGGGTCTTCGTTCCTGCAATTTTATTAGTCCTTCTTCCCATGCACTCTTTAGCCACTCGTCTTCACTGGTTTTCAGATATTGCCCCAGTGCTCTGTTTTCGATGTTGACGCAGTCCTCTATACTTAGTAGTCCTCTCCTCCTTCCTTTCGTGTTATGTATAGTCTGTCCGTATTTGCTCTTGGGTGTAGTGCTTTGTGTATTGTCATATGTTTCCTGGTTTTTATTATTATTATTATTATTATTATTATTATTATTATTATTATTATTATTATTATTATTATTATCCCACTGGGTAACATTTTCACACTTTCCTGGTGCCCACACCAATTATGTATTGTTGATTAATAGCTACAAGACATAGTTACCCCATTTCATAACTACAACTTTGAACATTTCTTGAACTCCACAGCAGATAAATGACACAAATTCATTTTCAAAAATGAAGACGCTTTCCAGTGTTGTTTTATCTACAGCCATGATTAAGAGAAATATGTAGCAAGACCTTATATCTCAAACCTTTGTTATTTAATACAGGTAATAGCAGTCCATTTAGAAAAAAATATTTAATACACTAATCGCTTTTTATAAGTAAAGTCGATAGATATGATAGATAAACAAATAAATTAATGGCCAAATGTAATATACACTGAAAATGAATTATGCGTTGATAATGCAAGATATGAAAAATAATTTGATGAATTTTTACGATAGCTACTATATTCTCTGTGGTGAAAACTTCAAATAAGGAGAGGTTAAAATGACAGACCACTTCAGCAATACCAGATTTTGATTCCACAACAATGTATGCAAATTTATGTTATGTACATTCCATTTATTTGAAAGCTATAGGACAAAAAATATATTGTTACTAAAACGCGGTGTATTGCAGATTAGAGACAAGAAAACAATATCATGTTTGATTCTTTATTGTCAAATAAGGCCAAATATCGTATGGGTAAGTGCTGAGTCTGCTATTCACTATCGAATAGATCTATGAGGCTAAATCAAAATGGGTGGAATTTGAGCGATTCTTTGTGTGATTGACAGAATTTATCCACGAATCTAAACTACCTGACAACCAAACTGTTGCATTAGGTCGTTGGTTTCGTCGAAAAGAGGGCACTAATAGACCGACCCAATTTGTATCGATAAGTAGTAATTATACCCGAACGGGTTTACCCTGACTATTTATGAATACTGGCGTCTTAATTCTTACCTTGTTTAGTATAAGCAAAATCCGAAAATGTACGATATTTGGATTGGCAAACACTCTGTTCTGAGTACTTGGAACTTCATAGGATGATCCGGTCATATGGAATGTCATAAGAAGAATGCATTCCGATAGAAACTTGGAAAATCCAGGCTTATGGAACTCTGTGAGGAAAATTGAACGAAAAATGCTCTAATCTCTAAGAACATTTTTATAAAAAGTAACAAACTGCGTGGTAATTTTACGAGAAAAAACTGGAGAAATTCAAGGCTTACAAGAATTCTGAATTCTGGTTTGTATGCCGATGAAGTGTATAAACCATCTCTCTGCTATTTCGATATTCTTTTGCTTTTAAAGGAAAGGCCTTGTCGTTTTGTATTGCAGAAAAACGTTAACGGCATTGATTTACATTTTCTGTTTGCATTCGTAATTGCATATCTTACCGAGGTTCCAACCTCGGTAATCCTAAAAGGTTGGTAGCAATGAACGTGCTGCAGGGACTGGGTGACATCCATTTTCTCTCTCTCTCTCTCTCTCTCTCTCTCTCTCTCTCTCTCTCTCTTATCTAAGGCAATTAAATCAGACTCTTGAACTACAAAAATACATTTATTAAGAGCAAAGCATTAACTAAATGAATCAGGTTCTTAACAAATAACTCAGATAACCCTGGGGAATTAACCAAATAACTAACATTAGTTTAGTCATAAAACTAGTCACAGCAGAGTCCAGTAACACCACGAAACATCAGTTAAGTTCCCATTTCTAAATAAGTCACCATATCAGTTCCCTTTTGTCTCAGAACCGTCTAAAGGAAGTCAGGAGAACACATCGATAAGCAAAGGATTAAAAAGCAAAATCAAAAGGTCAAATGAAATAGAACATCTTTGAAATAAATATTCAAAATACAGTCAAGCCACACTTTTGGCTAAAGAACAAGTATACTTACCCCTTCAACACAGATTTCACACACTTCACTAAAAATACTAACAAAGGAACCATCTTGGCCCTTTGCAGACTCTGTAGCGATCTTCCATTTTGGCTAACTTACACTCTCATTATGTAGGGAAGTAGTTCGCACGAACGCAAGCACAAATTAACACCCCAAGACACTCCCAGATAAGTTTCGTCACTAACTTCATCACAAGATCATTAAATCATTATATACAACATTGTACACGCCCAAGAAACAGCCTCAATCCAGATTCATAAAGCATATCTGCATCCGCACGTGCATAGAAACAGGAAGTGGTCTGTTCTGCTTAGGCAGCGACTTCGACATCACGCCACCCGAGGAAGATGCGCCAGCACTTCCGAAGCTGAGCTGTCTTGTCACTTGGGACCTGTTTCCATGGAGAAGCTAAATTGATGATCTCCACATTCTAAAAATGTTACAGCCCATCGCGTCCTCTTAATGAAAGAAAAGATATAAATCGCATTCACAACCGTGCCTTAATTATATTACTAATTATTCCTTATTGCACATATTTATAATATAAATATTTATGTAATATAATACCACTGTGAAAACGTTCTCGGATGTACCTAATAACTTCCCTTTTATGTAACAAATATAGGAAAATTATCAAATGGTCTTTCTCGTACAGAAAAAAGAATATTAGAAAATAAGTGACCTGTATTGAATTAAATTCTGCCAATATTGCCATATTTTTTTCATAATGAGAGAATGACGACAATGATAATCCTGGATGATAACTATAATTATCATTCATCACCTCAAAGAGAGAAGACAAAACGCTTTTGACATAGTCACATTGAAGTTAAAATACAGTCCTTTTGATTAACCTGTATTTTTCTGCTGAAATAAAAAAAAAAAAAAAAATATATATATATATATATATATATATATATATATATATATATATATATATGTATATATATATATATATATATATATATATAATATATATATATATATATATATCTTGTCTAACAGAAAAAAATTCCCTTCAAGCATCTACTGTCAATATTTAATAGTATTTGCGTACACACGATATTTATCATTAATTTTGTAATATTTTGATTTAGATATAAGCTAGAATAATTCCGAAAATTATTGAAAATTGATTCAGGGTTAAAACTCCAGTAGTATAATTTTTCCAATGTTAAAACTTTTATATAAAAATGCTAGTTTTTGTTGGTATTCGATGTTAAATAAATAATGAATATTTGAGGTATTCAAACCTTTTTACATATTGGAAATTTTTTTCTAACGTTGCCGTGTAAAACCGATTTTCCAGAGAAAAGCGCTTCCGTTTCATACCAGAAGAATTAATATCGGTGTAAGAAAATGCAAAAAGAAAATATATTTTATCGAAAAAAAAACTTCGCTTGAAAAAGAATTAAAATGTGTTCGTGGTAACGTGAAGTAATATTTCAAAGCGCCTCTAGCGTACACAAAGCCACATACATAATCATGCACGAAAGAATATAAATGAGAATTCTGACAAAGAAGTTAACACGAAGAAAATATATTCCAAAGTTCCTTTTAAAAATAATGAAAAAAAAAAAAAAAAACTATTACATTTGACATGAAGGGCTTATATCCTCATAAACCTGTTGCGATATTTCGGCAACCACCTTTTTCAGTTTTTTTTCTATTTTACTTGAATTTCACTTTATGTAACTGCCGAGAAATTATGTACATAGTAAGGTTAGTTGAGTGCTCGATTGTCTAAAAAAAAAAGTGGTTTTTCAAACATCGCTAATATTTAGAGATGTCAAATTATATAATCAAATTATACAAATGTGAATGTCACACTTAATAGTTTCGACAAAGTTGTTTGGAGTAAACGGAGGTAAAAGGTGAAAGTATAATAATATAATTTGTTTGTTCAGTAAGAAATGCATGTAAACTACTAGTAAACGTCTATTGAATTTTTTTTTCGTAGTATTGCCTGAATCCTGGTTATTTGATGGTCACGGTTTTCTGATAGGAATTAACCACTTAATGATATATATATATATATATATATATATATATATATAATATATATATATATATATATATATATATATATATATATATATATATATATATATATATATATATATTTATATATGTATATATATATATATATATATATATATATATATATATATATATAGTATATATATATATATATATATATATATATATATATATATATATATATATATATATATATACTATATATATATATATAGATATATATATATATATATATATATATATATATATATATATATATATATATATATATATATATATATATATATATATATAAAGAATTTTTAGTCATCTTCAACGCATTGTAAGTCTCATGATTATTTTCTCCGTTTGTTTATGCGTCTATCTAAGGTAGGCGTTAAAAGTCATAAGATTAAAAATAATTTGTTATCTTTATAAACTAATGAATCTCTCTCTCTCTTATTTATTTTTTTACACACACACGCGCGGGCGCGCGAGCGCAGAGTTCCCCAGGAAGGTTTTTTTGTTCTTTTCTTTTAATACGAACTGAAATATTGCTCTGCGGGCAACATCAAACGTTCACTCAGTATTTTATGCTTTGTAAATCGTGATAAAAATTATATCCAGTGATTTTTATTTACGTCTCGTCATTCGTACATTAAGCGTAAGAAAAATAGTTTTGAAATATCTTTTTCAGAGAAGAAAATGTTTTAGTGTAAAGGAAATATGCACAGGTGTGTGTTTTTTCCTTAGCCTCGCATTACTACTTTTAAGACCTCGTTAGCAAATGGAAATGTATTTTAGCATATATGACAACAAAACGGTGGGAAAATCTTTTCCTTGTGCCTCAGGTTCCTATTCTGAGAGAGAGAGAGAGAGAGAGAGAGAGAGAGAGAGAGAGAGAGAGAGAGAGAGAGAGAGAGAGAGAGAGAGAGATAATATTTTTGTAAATTTTTCCCTTTTCAAGGTGGAAAACTACCAAATCAAATCATATTTCATCAATTTGGTTATCTAAGCAATATTTATCATTCTTGACGAAAACTGAAGACTTTATCATTTGCCCTTTTACGTCCAATATATCTATTTCCTAGTATATCCATAAAAGCATTTTCCACGTATTCTTTAAATTTTACCTCTTTTGTTTTTAATGTAAAAAAAAATATTTTTTCTGGTAATCCTCAAGTTGCATATAATATACCACATATATTTACATATATTATCTTCATTAATTGTAAGATGCATTCAAGTTATCAAATGGTAATTTAATCATAAGTCACTTAGTTACAAACTTCAGAATCTTGGAGTGAATGGATATCTTTTAGGATTACTTCAAGATTTCCTTACAGGTGGGTTGCTGTTGATTGGAACTTCAGTGAGCCAAAACCTATTGTGTTCGGAGTTCGACAAGGTAGTATTCAACTGTTGTTGGTTTACTATCAATTTTGGTGTATACAGGCGATACGGTTGTTTTCCTGGAAAACAACATTGTTCAGTATGCCGATAGTGCAACACTTGTGGGTGTAGAAAAGACTCCACTTATTAGAAGTAAAGCTGTCCTCAGCATCAATCGGGACACGGACCGGATCAGTGAATGTTGTATTTGCGGGGTATGAGGCATGAGGTTGAACTCCAGTTAAACGAAAACACTGTCGATTAGCAGATCTCGTATAGATTCCCCCAACCCCCCACCCACAATTCTCCCCTTTAGGTGGCTGGGACTTCGCTGAATGAGTCTGAAGCTTTAACTATTTTAGGTGTAGCGTTTGACTCGGGTGTTAGTTTTGAGAAACATCAAATGAAAGTTTCAGCAAATACCGCACCAAAGTCAGGCATTTTTCCTAAAGCCTCATATATTTATATCAGTGATAACATCAATGCAACCTATTTTAGGTTTGTTCTTTCTTTGCTGGAATACTATTTTTCGGTGTGGATGTCTGCTTCTGCTGGAGATTTATGCCTTTTTACACCGAACGGTTTCTGATGGTAGGTTTCTGTTTCCTAATATTAGAGTTATGACTTTGACCATCTATTGTTTCTAAATTTTTTTATAAGTTGTATTTTAAGAGATTTTTCACATACACAGTTGATCCCTGCTCCCCTTTTTCTGTCGAGAGCATTTAGATCTGCTGAACAGCAACACCAATTTGCAGAGGTCCTTTATTCCTCACACAGTTGAACTGTGGAACAGCCTCCCTGAGGATATCGTTCAATTGGAACTTCAGGAGTTCAAGCGAAGATGCAATGCATTACTACCATAATGCCTTTCTACTTGCATTTTAATAAGTTTTTATCTCTCTATTAATTCATTCATTTGTTTTTCTTTTACTAATCGAGATCTCTTCTTTCTGGATTTCTCTTTACATTCACTTACTTTCTAATGATCACCATACTCTTTGGGAGCTTGAACTTCGTCAGTGATCCACGCTATGAATAAAGTTCAATAATAATAATCAGCAGCATTCTTCGTGTTATAAAGTTATGAGGTAATTTCATTATTTTTCATGCGAAATTAAATTTTACATTATGGGTGGGCCATGACATATATCATAATTAAATCAATTAGCCAAAATGCTAGAAAGGAAGGAAAGTATGGTATTTACTGAACCATGCTAATAATCACATATTTTAAAAATGGCAGAAAATATAAATTGACGTTTGCTTTCCTGGATTTAATTTTCAATTTCGAATTCATTAAAATCAAATACTGCCAGTATTGTAAAAGAAAGGGAGAATGAGTGCATATAGAATAAGGTACGAGAGAAAATGGTATAACGAATAGCAGTCTCTCCGTCCACTTGCAACAGAAATGAAATTCATTAGAAATCATCAACGAATATGAACTTTCCTCCGTTTTGCTGAAAAAAAAGAAAGATCATAGACTTTGTCTTTCACATATGCTTATAACTGTCTTATGCACAGATATTTCATGTCGTTACAGTTGCGGTGTCGGTTACCGATACTCAAGGAATGAAGGGCAAGACCTCATACTTCGAAAGATTCTCAAATACACACAGACACATTTTTTTTTCAGGATGAAGGGCTTCCAAAATTCTTTCAATGTATGATTCATATAAACAGATAGACCTTATGGTAATCATCGATGCGAGCTTACCTCACTTTCAATGATCGTGGGATCTTTTCGCTCGATGCATCTAAACCTTAGCGTACGTACACAGCATAAAATGTGAGAGTTGCAACTTTTCTTCTATGGAAGAAAAGGGCAGATATTTGGACAGATGTCTCACCAAACATACAAAACCTACATCAACGCATTACAGGAATAATGCGTTAACAATTTACCATTAGAATTAACAATTACAGAATTAATTTTACTCATTTACAAAATATGCTCAAAATCAATTAGATTATGCACAGCAGAGTTGTGGAAGGAACATAATTAGCTTTGTACCAGTAGGAAACTAATATCCTTTTTATCTTTAGCTGAAAAACCTTACGGCCAAAGTTAATAAACTATTAGAAAAACAAGGCTCCCAAAGGAAATTCGCCATTGGAGAGAGACAAGTCATGCTAAAATGTGATAGATGAATAAATGTGAATAAGTAGAATGTGAAACTTACACACCTGACATTCAGGAGATGTCAGCGGAGATCAGGAATGAATTTGCTCATCGTTTAAATATTAGGAGATCAGAAGATTCTTTAACTACACCAGGCAAACTATTCCATATCATATTTCAGACTAGATAAACCTCCTAGCAATCTGAGTAATATTAAACCTGATGCTAGAAAACGACACGCTATTTGCAGCAACATCCTGCCTTATTACCAGCAAAAACAGGTAGCTCAGGTAAGGAAGAGTGCAGAGGATGTGTGTCATAGTACATTTTATGCCACAAACATAAATAACTCACTTTATGTCTATATCAAAAGTCAACACTGAGAGTTGAAAAAATCAAATTTAGACTCTATCCAGCATTTTGAGATAAGAGTCAGCACTGGAAGAATACACTGAAGAACAGTCCTGCAGAAAAGGAAGAAGAAAATAATTAAAACATTTAGATGTAATGGCATCATCCTGAAGAACAATAAAACTACTTCCACAAGAAACAAAGGCAGCAATATTATGTTTTTGCTTTCCAAAAGTCAATTCCTTATAAACAGTTATACCAAAAATATTTAGGTAGTTACTGTCTTGAAAACTGTACCCTTTAAAAGTAAATCAGGAATCAAACAAAGAGTGTTTTGGATAGCCTAACCATCACAGTTTGAGTTTTAGAATGGTTAAGCTTCATGCTCTAAGGTCTACTTTACTCAGTAATAGGTACCAGGCCTCTATTCAAGTATTCTTCAACAACAGACCATACTCACATTCGAGGAAGAACAGTTGGGCCAGTACCTTTATCAGCGTATGCAATCGGTTTTTCCTCAAGATCTTGCCACATTCCACTAGATGTACAGTAAAGGTTCAATAATACTACCTTGAAGAACTCCTGAAATTGCATTATTTAAGCTACTGTAATGGTCATCAACAAATTTCTATTGGGTATGCTTATTCAATATGCATTAAAAATGCTAGTAAAAGATCCATCACCTCCCAGCAATCTTTGCTTGTAGAGTGAAAGGCTACACTAAAATCTACACAGACCATTTGTGCATCAGCACCCTCATCAAGAGCAGTCTGCAGAACCGTAGATATTGACAAGAATGTTTCTCAAGAATAAAGGCCTTTATGAAACCCAGACAGTAATGCTGATTGCAGATGAAAGAGTGGTAGTTGAAATTTGCCTGTGTTCAGAGGGGCAAAATATCTTACATAGTCCCTTTGGTAATGCCACAATGTTTCCCTTCCTCCAAATAGAAGGAAACCTTGCATGTACCAGTAATCCTCACAAATCAGTAATAATTTAGGAGCAGGCTCTAGTCACCAATACTGTCAAGACCCAGAATCCATAAGAGAGATTTTGACTTCTCTAGACTTGTAGGCCGATAAACACAACTCAGGCTCTGTAAAGTACGACTGAGGCAACATCTTATGGGTAAGCCAACACTCATAGTTATCACAACTGGAGAGCAATATCTCCTTCACGACCTCACTATAAGCTCTCTATCAGGCTTTTCATGGGCCACCTAAGCCCAACTTCAAAGCTCAATGAAATTACGAAATTACATCACAAGTTGCCTTACTGATGTTCCTCCAATAAGATTTAGTTTTTTTCATGTAGGCGGAATATATATATACCTATATAGAATAAATATATATATATATATATATAATATATATTATTATTATATATATAAAAATATTTATATATATATTATATATAAATCTATATTATCTATTATATATAATATATTATATATAATATATAAGTCTCCAAAGGACGAACCTTTGGAGACTTAATGAAAATACATATTTAGGATAGACAGTAATTGTTTCCCTATGGCAAGCTTTTGGTAAACAAAATGAGTTTATGGGAAATAAAATCCCACTTTCTCTAAAAAGAAAAGTATATAACAGATGGTCCTACAGTATTAAGTTAGTCATCAGAGAGTTGGAGCCTCACTGTATATATATATATATTATATATATATATATATATATATATATATATATAATATATATATATATATATATACATATATATATATAGATATATATATATTATATATATATAATATATATATATATATAATATATATATATATATATATATATATATATATATATATATATATATATATATATATATATATATATATATATATATATATATATATATATATATATATATAT
>NC_061109.1:33052495-33059995 GCF_015104395.2 Macrobrachium nipponense
CGAAAAAAAGCTAAAAGCTACATTACTCTACGAAATTAGACAAATTACAAAAGTTTAGAAGAATTATTAAAACTAGAACCTGGATTCTTAAAGGGCCGTGAACAGCATTAAGAACCTTCATAAAATATCTCCGAATACATTAGAAAAAAAGATAAATGTTTAAGCAAAAATGAATACTTTCAATTGGGTGCTAAATGAATACCAATGTTGACAATAACTGCCAGTCTTAAAAGAGATTTATCTTAAATGAAAGACGCGAAAAAATATGGAAGGTTAGTGATGAAGAGTTTTTGTTATTTGTATTTAATTTTTTGATGCTGTGAATTATGTGGTCATTCACCTTAGCGATTTAATAAAAAAATAATCTTTATCAGACTTTTCTTCATCCGTCTCCTGTATTGAATTATGCATATTTATTTATCCTGAGCTTTCAGTCATTCAAGCTTTCATTACCTTCGTATTTAATAATAATAATAATAATAATAATAATAATAATAATAATAATAATAATAATTAACAGAATAACAGAGGAATGGCACAACAAACCAATGCACGGACAATACATGAGGCAGACTAAAGAACTGGCCAGCGATGACACATGGCAATGGTTACAGAGGGGAGAGCTCAAGAAGTAAACTGAAGGAATGATAACAGCGGCATAAGATCAGGCCCTAAGAACCAGATATATCCAAAGAACGATAGATGGAAATAACATCTCTCCCATGGAAGTGCAATACGAAAAATGAGACCATAAACCACATAGCAAGAGAATGTCCGGCACTTGCACAGAACCAGTACAAAAAGAGGCATGATTCAGTAGCAAAAGCCCTCCACTGGAGCCTGTGCAAGAAACATCAGCTACCTTGCAGTATTAAGTGGTACGAGCACCAACCTGAAGCAGTGATAGAAAACGATCAGGCAAAGATCCTCTGGGACTATGGTATCAGAACAAATAGGGTGATACGTGCAAACAGACCAGACGTGACGTGACGTTGATTGACAAAATCAAGAAGAAAGTATCACTCATTGATGTCGCAATACCATGGGACACTAGAGTTGAAGAGAAAAGAAAGGGAAAAATGGATAAGTATCAAGACCTGAAAAAATAGAAACGAGAAGGATATGGGATATGCCAGTGGAAATTGTGTCCATAATCATAGAAACACTAGGCACGATCCCAAGATCCCTGAAAAAGAATCTGGAAAAACTAGACGCTGAAGTAGCTCCAGGACTCATGCAAAAGAGTGTGATCCTAGAAACGGCGCACACAGTAAGAAGAGTGATGGACTCCTAAGGAGGCAGGATGCAACCCGGAACCCCACACTATAAATGCCACCCAGTCGAATTAGAGGTCTGTGATAAAGCATAATAATAATAATAATAATAATAATAATAATAATAATATGTAAGCTGGAAACAGACCTTCTTTCAAACTTGTTTTGTTAAAAGTAATGGCAGAATTCAAAGAATTGATTCTATACAAAATTCTTTCAATTCTCCTTATGATTTGTCTTTCTGGTATTACAAAGAACATGTCCAATATTCATCGTGCTGTCGGTCATCAACAGAATTTCAGGCTGGTGCTACCAAAGGCAACGTGGTATCAGGGACAGGCCGGGGGTCGTCGACAGGTGTGTCTCGTAGGTCGGCAACAGGCCGTAGTCGTCTAGGGTTTATCTGGTATTCCATATGTTTTTTTTCTTTTGAAGTTTTTCCTATAGGCGTCTACATGTTTCAGCCACCTCGTTTGCCATCATCAGAACGGGATCGCTAAGTGCAATGGTCTGTATCGAATGGATTCACGCTATTTATTGCGTTCGAGTGGTTTGAGGATTCTGGTACCTCACTTTTCATTAGGCAATACCTGTGGCATCACGAGCGATGTCATTAGGGGGCTAGCTGTTGATTGGCTGTCCTCTTCGTGGGCGGAGCCTCATCCTTATTGTTGATGGTGGAGGTCCCCTCGAAGGGTGTGCTACTAGGTAGTCCTCAGGGCGAGAGCCTGAGCTTCGATCACCCTTAGGGCTACTAGGGACGCCCTCAGGATGAGAGCTAACACTTCCATCATCCTCAGGATCCCTCTGGTACATTGCTCATTGTGGGACGTTGTCTGCTGCTCTCCTGACAGTGGTGGGGGAGGAGGAAGGTCTCCTGTGTGACGTTCATACTGGGCTTCTCCCTCCCGATTTGTAGCGCTTCCAAGATTCACAAACGGCGTAGATCGGGTGCTTGGTTGATAACCTCAAAGTTACCGACGATATCGCAGCGTTGGATTCTTTTATTATGTGCAGTCCTTGCATGATTGAATGTTGTTCCTTCCTGCGTATGACAGGAGATCCTCTTAGAGAGGCACATTGACGTCATCCAGATGTAAGTTCCGTGGCATCCTCGGATTGGGCACGTATATCTGTAGATGACGTTTGTCCTCTTCAGGGGATCCTGCGACGGTGCAGGGTTATTCTTTATAATAAGGTGGCTGAAACATGTACACGCCTATAAGAAAAACCTGAAAAGAAGAAAAAGCATAAGGAATACCGGATAGATCCCTGACAACTACAGCCATTCCCAACCTACGAGACACACCTATATACCTGAAGACGACCCCCAGCCTGTCCCTGATACCCCGTTGCCTTTGATAACACCAGCCTGAAATTCCGTTGATGACCTACAGCACGATGACTATTGGACAACTGCTTTGTAATGCCAGTGTGCAAGAAAGACAAATCATAAGGAGAATTAAAAGAATATTGTATAGAATAAATTCTGTGAATTCTGCCATTATTTTTAATAAAACATGCTTGAAAGGTCTGTTTTCAGTGTACACAGATATCCAGCATGCAGACCCCACAACGCAGCAGCACCCTGGCATGCGAAGCTTCAGGAGGAGCCGCCTCCAGCTGGAACTAGAATTGAAAGAGCAAGAGAACACAACGCTCACCAATGAAAGGTCGCAACTATTCATGAAATGGGATGAAATCCGCGGTATGAATCCTGTAGCAGCCCCCTCGGATGCTGGGGATAATAATGATGGCATGAGCAGCAACGCCCTCCCCACACCAGTGCAGTACCATCAGTACATCGTTGACTGCCCGAAACGTATGGAGGAGAAAGACGCTGAAGAAACATAAGATCATTACAAGAAAACTGATTAACTTTAATGGAGGTAAAATATGCCTGCCACAAGAATATGGCAGATATATTAATCTAACCACCTACACCCTACCTACTGAAGAAGAAGACATACTCAAGAAAGGCCTGCATTTCCACTTGATCTCTTGCCCCAGTCCCCTCGATAGGAAGATGGAGATAGAATACCTTACTGAGACAATACTGAACAAGGAAGCCTTGGAAATGTAGACACCACCGACGTCCTTCAACCCCTCCTCTGAGCAGAAGCCCTTACAGACCAAGGAACTTATAAAAGTCACAATGTCAACTGCCATCTGCAGGATGCTGCTAAAAGTTTGAGAGAAAACGAAGAAATCACCGTCAGGAGAGCTGACAACACTGTAGCCCTAGCACTTATCAAGACAACTGAATATGAAAAAAAATCGACGAGATTCTCGCCGATACCACTAAATTTCAATGCATTACCAAGATCCCAGTAGACAACATTAAACACGAAGCCAATAGGATCATAGAAACTATCAACACAGCCACAAATGCCTTACACCTAACTAGTATTTCTGGAGATTACAATCTCGGGAACATCTATGGTAATGTAAAAACTTACAAGCAAGGAAACCCTTAAGACCTATCATTAGCCAAATACTAGCACCCACATACCACTTTGCAAAACAACTTAATTGTATTCTCACCCCCTACATCCCAAGCACACACAGTCTGAAGTCGTCTGCAGAGTTCCTGCAAGCCTTAAGATTGGCGCCCCCTGGAGGCAGCATTGCATCAATGGATGTTTACCAACGTTCCTGTAGATGAAATCATCGAAATGATCCTTCTACATATTTACAGGGACCCATTCACCGACCCACTGAATATCCCCAAGCACACCCTTCATTCTCTGCTGGAAATATGCACCGAGAAGGCCCCCTTCATTAACCACCATGGCCATATCTACTTACAAATCGATGGTGTAGCGATGGGATCCCCCTCAGGCTCCTGTTTGCAAACTTTTATATAGGCATAGTGGAGGAGTGTGTCTTTATAGGAAGCCTTCTGTATATGTAAGATTATATAAATGACACCTCCATCCAAGCAGGAACGATGGAAGAGATCGGGGAAATACGACAAGCCTTCCATACCCACAGCTGTCTAAGTTTTACCATTGAACATAGCCGCATGATGACCGTCTTCACTTCCTGGACGTCCTGGTTAAACAGAAGGAGGGTGCGCCACAAGGGTCTACACGAAGCCTACAAACCTGGGAATGTGTCTGAACGGCGAGAGTGAATGCCCTGAATGTTATAAAGACACCTCCATCAACGCCTATGTCAGGGTAGCTCTCTCCCATTGTTCAACATGGACAGACACCCATAAGGATATGGAACGTGCAGCCAAGGTCCTAGTAAAGAACAAACACACCATCCGCAGCATCCAGAACGTCTCTAGGAAGAGTACGGAGAAATGGAACCCCCAGCCGAAAATTAATTTTTTCTACAAGGGAACCTTCCATTGGCGATATAAAGAAGACGAGCGAGACCTACGGGAAATAATCAAGAATCACGTTTCCCCGACCGACAACAGCAAACAAATCAACTTGATCATATTCTATAAGAGTAAGAAGACTTGCAGTCTTATTATAAAGAATAATACCGCACCGTCGCAGGATCCCTTGAAGAGGGCGATCGTCATCTACAGATATACATGCCCCATCCGAGGATGCCTCGTAACTCACATCGGGATGACGTCAATGCGCCACTCCAAGAGGATCTCCTGTCCCACGCAGGAATGAACAATATTCTATCATGCAAGGACTGCACATAATAAAAGAATCCGCCGCTACGATATCATTGGTAACTTCGAGGTTATTGACCAAGTGCTCCACATCAGGAGGGAGAAGCCCGGTATGAACGTCACACAGGAGACCTTCCCACAACGAGCATTGCACCAGAGGGATCCTGAGGATGATCAAAGTTTAGGCTCTCACCCTAAGGACGACATAGTAGCACGCCCTTCAAGGAGACTTCCACTATCACCAATAAGGATGAGAGTTCGCCAAGAAATAGGACAGCCAGTCAGCAGCTGGCCTCCTGATGACATCGCTCGTGACGCCACAGGTATTGGCCAATGAAAAGTGAGGTACAAGACTCCTCAAACCACTCGAATGCAATAAATAGTGTGGATCCGTCACACAGACCTTAGTGACCCCGTCCCGATGATGGCAAAACGAGGTGGCCGAAACATGTAGACGCCTATAGGAAAAACCTGAAGAGGAGAAAAAGCATAAGGAATACCGGATAGACCCCTGTCGACCTACGAGACATACCTATATACCTGTTGACGACCCCCAGCCTGTCCCTGATACCTCATTGCCTTTGATAACACCAGTCTGAAATTCCGTTGACGACCTACAGCATGATGAATATTGGACAGCTGCTTCGTAATACCAGTGTGCCAGAAAGACAAATCATTAGGAGAATTAAAAGAATTTTGTATCGAATCAGTTTTGTGAATATTGCCATTATTTTGAATAAAATAATAATAATAATAATAATAATAATAATAATAATAATAATAATAATAATAATAATAATAATAATAATAATAATAATAATAATAATAATAATTCCTAAGATGGGAAAGTTGATGCGATGCAAGACATTTTAACATTGTTATATTGAAAAGTTTAAAAAGATTTTTCTTAATAATGTTTTTTTTTTTTTGAAATATACATTTTAGTGACGTATCAAGTACAAATCCACTTTTTATTTCTATTTTGTAAAATTGAAACCACCATTGTCATTTTATCTGTCAAGAATAAAATTATGAGCAGAAGATGATATAAATTCATTGTACTGCACACCTACATATTGGTACTCGGAAAATACTCAAAGGAAGAGAATATTTTCTGATATACCAATATGTGGATATATAATACACCATCAAAATAATAGAAATCAAAGTAAAAAGGTGATTTTTCCGAAATTATGTTAGCATGCTTGGATTGCACAATAAATTTTTGAAAACTGGTTAATTTTCTGAGTGAAAAATTTTTCCCATAATAAATGGTAATTTTTTGTCGTTAGACTAAACGGACATTGTCCCAGCACTAGTGTTTCCGTAGGAAAGATCTCGTACAATGAAAGATATTGTTTAATTTGCTGGCTCCAAATTGTGGTGGTTTGGCTTCACGTCCACTGGTAGATTAACTAGATGAAGCTATGTGCCAAAACTGAATTTACCTCACTAAATGCTAAATGATGCTTTCTGCAATTTACCCGATGTTACTGGAAAGCATTACTCCTTTGCAACATTCATAATGATATAATAAATAAGCAATGGTGATCTTAATAACTTTAATAATTGCCGAAAGAACTACATTCAACACAACCTAAAAAAACGAGATTTAATTTTGAAAAATAATTTACCATTATCATTTAAAAATTACTACAAAGTCTCCTTAAAAGTTTCTCAAAATATTTCTCGTCACATACCCTTATAGCAGAGTCCAGGATACCGCTGCCCCATTATCCCTTCAAGTTTGAATGGCAATTACCAGTCATTCTGATGCCATTACACAGTATTCAGTTACTCAAGTATTACAACAGTAGTTTTTTTTATATAATAATGACCACTATACATTAATTGAGTTTGGGTTGATAGAAAAATGATATCTGTTTTCCTTGCTCGATAAGTATTTTTTTATAATAATTATATGTGCAGAGTCGACAAAGGAAAAAAATAGTATGAGAAGCGGGTTAGGAACTTATTTCATTACCATTTAATACGAGAACATTTTTTACTTCAGAAAATTAAGCAGTTTTCGAAATTTATGAAGGAGGAAATAAATAAATGACATATTGTGCAATGATGCTCACATCATTTGGCAATAATTATTAGAAACTGGAAATGATTCCATACGATGACACCAGATATTTCCTTTCAAGAATTTTATTAGATATACTGATGCAGCAATAGTTAATGCTTAAACATGTTCTAAATATGCAGGAATAATGAGTTAAATGAAATCTTCAGAAAAGAGAACATTTCAGTGCCTACTAAGTCTTTTGCACATTAAGAATACATGCCCTTTCTGTGTAAATCTTCTAAATATCACATACCAAACATCATCTCACAGGACATAATAAAAATCTTTCTAATCATTGAGTGAGAGTTAAGCAAATATTTCTTAATATCACAAGTGAATATTCATCAGAAGGTCAGAGGATGATCTGGGATTTACAGCTCTTGGACAAACTAAGCCGATTTTAAAGAGTTTTAATTAATTTAATCCTTAGCTCCTTATTTACTGGATGAAAAACACAGGACAGAAAATAAATATTCTCTCTCTCTCTCTCTCTCTCTCTCTCTCACTCACCA
>NC_061109.1:33064995-33069995 GCF_015104395.2 Macrobrachium nipponense
TCTGATCAGATAGACAACATCTTCCTTAAGGCAACGCTGAAGCGGATTAAGAAAATTAACAAAACCCATGATGGCTCAGGTGCTCCCCAGGCATCACCTAAAGGCATATCTCCTACTATATATTTTACTAATGAAACTCCTTCTCCTATTCACTGCTTCATAAGGGTGGAAGTGAGTCCACTGAACTATAGTCCTTAACTTTAAAACAGTGTTTTAATGAGGCTTTTATACTTATATATAATATACTATATATATATATATATATATATATATATATATATATATATATATATATATATATATATATATATATATATATAAATGATCTGTTCGTACCCTCCTTGAAAATGCATTCTAACACCCATAGATATGGCCTTGCTTGGTGGGACGATGGTTAATACAAACACAAATCTATTGCAGAAGGCCGACATTGCTGAAAAGGAGGAATTTACATAAACTTTGGACTTTTGTTTAAAATGAACTATATTTACATTAAGTTACAGGTAGGTCCAGGAATTAATGAGGTGGTTGATTGTTGGTTCACCGGAAACACGTGACTGGAAAATGAACCAGTCACAGAAATCAAAATTTGCACAAAACGGATTATTTCAATGCAACCCTTTTTCCAAAGGATTCACAATTCCTCCAACAGTCAGTTACGTTATTTCTCTGCAAAGAGATTGCATTCTAGCATCAATACTAAGGCAAGGAACACGTGGGAAACATTAAACCCTACTTGCTCTTAGCATAAAATATTACATTTCACTCAAGGGGGCAGGAAATGATTGGGAGTTTATATAGAAAGGACTATTACGTTGCTTGAATTAACTTGTGGGTGGGGGGGGGATGTTTACTATCATCACAAGGGGCTTAATCCCAGCATTGAACCAAGATTGGGAAGTGAGAAGCTGAACAAAATAGGGGGGAAAGTCACCTTTTTTTGTGCACTATGGAGGTATAAGAACAATTTTAGGACCCCCAGTTGGAGGCAGGGGAGCAAAAGGGGTGAAGTGGAGTCTGCAGGGCTTGAGAAAGTTCAGAGCTTTCTGAGAGCTGCTGCAGCCCCATTTCTTTTAAAATCTTAGTCAGGCTAGGCCAGTCCCGTATTCAAGGACCCTGCACAGAGTAAATCTAGGCAACCAATGGGAGCAGAGAGGGAGTTTAGAAAGAATGGAGAATGTTTATAAAGAGGAATTGCTTTTTCTTGGTTCTGGCTCAAAATCCAGAATACCTCACCATTCTAGAGGACATTTCAACCCTAGCTAGAAACAAGGACAAATGACAATTATAAATTACTGAGCCTTCCATACTCCCTTGAGTGGACTTATAATATAAACGAGATTAAAGCTCTGCTGATGATGATATATATGAAGGTTTACTTGACAGGTAGAAAATTTAGAATAATTTAATTCTTGTAAACTACTGAATCAAAAAAATTAGAGAATAATGTGTGACGTGAATAAAAGACTAACCGCTTGATATAGCAGAAATGAATAGCAAACAATGATAATATAACATTAGTTTAAATTAGCAAGGATCGAAACAATGGAGTAATTCTCCATAGAGACATTGGTAAGGAAGGAACATTAAATAAGCAACTGAATCAAAACAATGTATAAACAAACCAGGCTTTTAAGTCATATCTAAAGTTATAGCAATTTTGCTGGCTAAAATTTTTCCTACTTGTATGGAATGCTGAGTGCCAAGAATATGGCACTGTGCCAATTATGGTACTTTTATGATAACAGTTCATAACAAAGTACTAATTTAAAAGGCCAGAATAGCTGTTGGTTAGGGTTCTGCCTAAGCAGAGCATACAATGGAAATAAATGCCTACAGGCAATGATGAAGAGGAAAGGAAACTAGGGAAGAGAAGATATACACAGCACAAAAATAGAAAGTTACAAAAGGATAAGAAGGAAGTAAAAGTAGCATAATCTGGCACTCTTCTTTGGAGGGAGAGGGTCAGAATTTTCTATAAGAGGGTGGTGCTGTGCCAGGCACTAGTGCGGAGAGACTATTGACTCTCTTAAGGTTTCTTAAAACCTCAGTACCCTTTTCCCTTCTTCCTTCGACCTCTCCAAGGTCAGTTTGATGATGCTGTGGGGGTCCTTAAAAGACTCAAGCCCTTTGAAGATGCCGGAGGGGCATCGGCTCCTAATGATGCATGGCTCGGTTCCCTGAGTTCTTCGGCCAAATAGGATTCGGCAGAGTCATTAATCCGGGACCGATTAGCTGCTGACGGAGGGGGAGCGGAGGAGGTAATGGTATTCGAGATGGGCTTACCCATTAGGATGACTGACTCCGGGGCGGTTTGCGAGGCCACACTGCTGGTTGAGTGTCCACTATGGTCATGGGTGTCCTGGAGGATTCTTATTGGATTTGGCTCTTCGTCAACTGCCAGCATGGGTAGCGGGGCCAAGCCAGCAGAGGGAAAGCGACCAGGACTTAGAGCTCTGGGAGGGAGACTCAAGTCTTAACATGGCACTGGCACTGAGGCTGTTCCTAGCTTAGTGAAAGGATTCGAATGCGGCTCAACGTTCATGAGAGGCGGAGCCTGGCACTGCCTGGCACCTTCAAGAGGCACTGGCCGTGCAGAGGTAGTTCTTGGGAGCCCATGGAAAGGGCCTGGAGCTATGCAAGGTGGGGGGCCCTGAGACGGTACAACTGTAGGAGGAGACATAACCTCCTGGAATATAGGTTGCTACTGCCATGGTACATATCTTAGAACACTGGGGTCATGTGACTCTACAGGACAGTAAGAAAGAACATCTTGGCATGGCTAAGGCTCTATCGTGATGAATTGGTGCCTATGAACCTGAGTTCCATGAGGAATTTTATTTTCTCAAACGATAGATAGTTGCGCACCACTGGCGTCAAAAGCTTGAACCTGGTGGACAGGATAGCGACCTCTGGGAGTTGCAACAAATATGGGGCCCTGAGCAGGAGGGCCTACAGCTGAAAGATTCATCACTGCCATAGCAATGGCAGAAACAGGAGCTTACTTGGGTCATCCTGCCCAGGCAGCAGTGTGCCCATGCACTTTGCATGAGTCACAGAAGCTCTTGCTGAAATCAGACCTTGGCCTGTTCTTTCTGTTCCAATGGCCATTATTCTTATCATTAGGATGGGGAGTTCCCTTCTGAGGAGTAGCAGCAGCTGGCTGGGGAGGATCCACCTTTGAGAGGCACTGCTCTATGGTGTGCCTTGTATATTGCAGTGCCCACACACAGGTTTCTGCGGAGGGTTATTGGGGCGCTAGGTAGACAAGAGGTGGCAGCAAGAGTGTGAGAGAGAACAGCAAATTTTCTTCTTCAAAGAACTCTGCAGCGGATGGTGGGTGTCATAGGCATCTGCCCAATTACAGTATTCCAAAATTGTTTTAGGATCCTTGTCCACGAAGTGGGTGGTAAGATCAGGGGGAGCATAAGACAGGAAGTCCTCTAATTGAAAGAGTTCTAAGACCTCCTCAACAGATATTGGGATGGAGGCCTTTGTCCACTTATGGAGTGCCGGTGTCTTCTTGGCTACCCACTCTGTCCATGTTTGGTTAGCCTCCTTGGGCATTATACTCCATTTCTGCCTCCACCAGTCTGGGGTTAGCTCGTAAGCCCCAAGGATTGCCTCTTGGACGAGGGAGAGATCTTGTCGCTTATTCAGGGGATGGGGCTTGAATGCAGTCCGCCCTTTGCCAACGAGATGCTTGCCAAGGAGGAGGGCCATTTCCTGAGGAGTTAGATTGAAGTTCTCGAACACCTGCTTGACATAATCGAGCCAGATGTCAGATTCACTATCATCCCAAGTCCTAATGAAAGCACCCATGCTGTGGAGGTGAAAGTTTGAAGGAGGTGGCGCAGGGGGCGTGGTACTCGGGGTTGCCAGATTGGCAGTCCAGAGTGCTCTCTTGGCAGCTTCTATTTTATTTTGGGCTTTTCTTTCTTTCTTTTCTTAGGCTGCTCGGAATTCTCTTTCAGCTGCTTCTCTTCTCTCTTGTGCTTCTCTCTCAGCAGCTTGGAATGCTCTTTCAGCTGTTCGTCTTCTCTCTTGTGCTTCCCTCTCCTTCTCCCTTTTGGCTGCCTGGTAGGCATTCTATGCAGCTTCATTCATTTTATCACTCACCCAATTTATCAGTTTTGTGCCCTCCAGCCACCATGTCTCTTCTGGCTTTGGTGAAGGCCCTGACCTCCTCCAGTGCTGCGTTATTGGCCATCTTCTTAGAGGTAAAGTGCTAGTAGTCTAGCCAGAAAATAATAGGATGGAAGGCAGTTGCAAAATTGCAAATATCACCAAGGGTGTGCAGAATACTCAACGCTATACAAGGGAAATAACAAGGATTCCTATGGCGGGGATGTCTCCAGAAGCAGACGAGATAACAGCCAAAAGTTGAAAATTTCCTCCTCGTAGTGCGGGAATCTCATGCAGGTGACGTGGAAAATAACATTAAAACAAATTGCAAATGCTTCACACAATTAGTGTAGGAATGATGGTCTAAATAGACTGAACAAAATCCACTCTGGTGTGGAAAACTCATGCAGGTGACATGGAAATAATGAAAAAACAAATTGTAAATGAAGTTAGATCCCGGTAATTAACAGTGCAACTAAGCTGTAATGGTCATGTAGATTAATACTATGTACAAGAGAAAATAGTCAACGCTGATACTTAGCAAGATGGTGCATTGCGCGGCGGAAAACTCACACCGACGAAAATTCGGCGTAATAATCTCTGTAAATTACAGTTCGGTGCAGACTTAACGCCGATAATGGATTTAGCAATGAATTTTGTAAACGCGGAAAATTCAATACGAGTACTGGCTTGTAAATTAAAAAAAGGCATCTTGCCATGAATTCACTTAACGTGAAAAGTCGTGGTTTAGCAAACAAATTTTTTAAGCGCTGAAACCTCAATGCAAATACGGATCTGTAAATGACAATTCAACTGGGTTGTAAATAACAACAAATAACGGATTTGTTACCATGCATTCACGGAAAACTCAACAT
>NC_061109.1:33077495-33082495 GCF_015104395.2 Macrobrachium nipponense
AGGAATCAAACAGTAATGGTGAACATAGTCTCGTCGTTCCATTTAATACTCGATGTCATAACATAAACTGGTATACGAATATCAATCATTAACTATATGGGGGCTTTGAAGCTGATGTTTATGAACTCTGCTGTTAGTGGATTAACTAAGAAGAACACACAAAACGAGTAGATTTTTCATGATTTAGAAAGTATCGACAATCGAAGAAGGTTACATTTATTCTGTAGCTCATAAAGAAATGAAGTAGATATTCAAGTTTTTAATCATGTGAGTGATCAAAACGTTGACTTATAAATCGTTCAATAAGATTATAATATAGGTAGTTAAAAAAACCTAAGAGTAAATTTCAAAGAATTCCGGAGGGGAAACCATTCTGAGAAAGCAGATGATGCACAATAACAAGCTTTGCATTTAATGAAAATAATCGTGCTTATAGAATTGCTTCCTAGATAAATATTTCTGCGTCCAGAAGTTACTATTTGTTCATAGATTCAAAGTTTTATTGTTTATCAGTCTTATATTGTATTGGTGAGATAAGATATGCTACCACTGATATCTTTTCAATGAAGTAGACATGTTCAGACTATTCATATACTAATATTCCTTATGCAATTCCGATTTGGGCAGAAAGACCAAACTTGCTCTGTTGCAACATTTCCAGGATGAAATACTGACGTCAAACAAAATATAGAGACCACACAGTATTTAGAGGTTAAAATTTGCTTAAGGGTAACAAGATAAAGGAGCAGGTCGTTGCCCTGTAGCACAATGTCCTAGAGATCGGACGCCTATTACATTTGCAACAGTGCCCAAGGGTTCTCTCCACCCATAAAACAACTGGGAAGACCAAGAAGTGTCTAATCACTACTCAGCAGGTGGATATACGGGACGTCCAACCCTCTACGTTACTCATAAAGAGACTAAGTAAAATCTGTCAAACCAGTAAAAGGGTTTTATGTTATAATTTGAATCCATTTTTATGAAGATTTGGGATTAAAGCCATTATATTTGAAGCAATTTAGCACTACACACACACACACACACACACACATATATATATATATAGATATATATATATATATATTATATATATATATATATATATGACTATATATATATATATATATATATATATATATACTATTACAAACAATTAGAAAGAAAATGGATATGAGTAAACCTGCAAGATTTAGCTATAAAGTACGTCGTATGCAATTATTATGGAGCTCTCTTTAAACATGAATATAAGGTAATAGATACCATTAAGGATTTTAGCCGGTCATTCGTATCGTTCTTCGTTGAGCAATTACTTACTTGTACACACACACACACACACACACACACACACACACACACCAGACACAAATATATATATATATATATAATATATATATATATATATATATTATATATATATATATATATATATATATAGAATAATTATCACATCGAACCGTGATCCATTTATATATCAATTCAAGCTACAAATGTCCTTTAATATCTAAATTCACTTTACCTCCCAAATGATATATTTTCATATATGTACCGAATGGGGAATTTTTTTTAATTGATAATAATTTCGTCCCCCATGGGATCGAACCACGTCCAAGTGGACGGGGACGAAATCAGGACAGTCAGTGACGCTATCCAATCAGCGTCACTGACTGTCCTGATTTCGTCCCTGTCCACTTGGACGGTGGTTCGAACCACCGTCCAAGTGGACGGGGACGAAATCAGGACAGTCAGTGACGCTATCCAATCAGCGTCACTGACCTTTGTCCTTGGACTGTCCTGATTCGTCCCCGTACTTGGACGGTGGTTCTGATCATTGGGGGGACGAAATTATTATCAATTAAAAAATTCCCCTTCGTTACATATATGAAAATATATCATTTGGGAGGTAAAGTGAATTTAGATATAAAGACATTTGTAGCTTGGAATTGATATATATATATATATATATATATATATATATATATATTATATATATATTTATATATATATACATATATAAGTCATATCACATTTCCGTGATTTCATATACATATATCGAGCTACAATGTCCTTTAATATCTAATTCGCTCTACCTCGGAATTAATATATTTTCATATATGCTTAACCGAAGGGGAATTTTTCTCGATAATAGATTTGCCTGGACCAAGGGCGCGAACCTATGGATCCTTTCAAACCCAGGAACGTCAGTGAAGCTTACTACTACACCACCGCGAGAGGCTAAAAGTTCATGTCGCCTCTCACCCTCATATACCTTTCGCGCGCAGTAATTAGTGGTTTGGAGACAACATCAACCCACCTCGACTCCATTCCTTGGTAAGAAGCGAATAGAATATTTAAAAGACATTGATTAGCTCCCCATAATTAATGTATATTGAAATCACGGAAATGTTAATTTGGACCTTTAAGGATTGGCTAAAACCCCGCTTGCTGTCAAAAGGCCACTTTCAAACACTTACCGAGGAGTCGAAAGGTTGGGTTTGATTTTTGTTGTTTCTCCAACACTAATTAACCTGCGGCGCAAAGGGTATTTTATGCAGGGTGAGAAGGCCGGACCCACCTGAAACTTTTAGCCTTCGCTAAAAGTGGGTTAGTTAGGTTAAAGCTTCACTTGGACCGTTTCTGGGTTTTGAAAGGATCCAAGGTTCGCGGCCCTGGTCCAGGAAACAAATCTAATTCTATTCCGAAGGAAAAAATTCCCCTTCCCGGTTAAGCATTTACTAAATTGAAAATAAAATATTTAATTCTGAGGTTAGAGCGAATAGAATTGGACCATTGTAGCTTCGATATAAAACCCCGATATATTGATCAAATCGGAAATGGGTGATAATTTTTGACATAATTAGGATTGGCCTTTACCGGTTGCCCTGGTCCAAAAGGCCAAACTAAAACAAACAAACTTATTCCGGAAGGTCGAAGGCGTGGTTGATGTTGCTTCCAAAATTACTTAATTACCTTATGGGCGCCGGAAGGTATTATTGAGGGTGGAGAAGGAGACAGACTTTTAGCCTCTCGCGGTGGTTGTAGGTAGGTAAGACTTCACTTTGGAAGGGTTAGGAAGCGGATTAGAATATTAAAGGACAAAATTGTAGTCGATAATGTTATATGAATCACGGAAATGTGATATGACTTATAGATTGGCTACGTGCCCTGGGTCAAAGCACTACAAACACTACCGGTTAGTCGAGGGGGTTTTTGATTGGGTTGTTCCCCTTTCCAAACCACTAAGGTTACCTTTGGCGCGCGGAAAGGTATATGAGTGGTGCGAAAGGCGACATTGGACTTTGAAGCCTCCTCGGCGGTGGGTAGTAGGTAAAGCTTTCACTTTTTGACCGTTCCTGGTTTGGAAAGGATCCATAAAAAAGGTTCCTTGTTTTTTTTTTTTTTTTTTTTTTTTTTATTTGCGGCCCTGGTCATTGCAAATCTATTATCGAGAAAAAATTCCCCTCGGGTTAAGAATAATTATGAAAATAATATTTGGAGTAAACTTTTAGGCGCATTAGGAAATATAAAGACCAGGTGTAGGCTACGATTAAAAATTAAAAGTCTTAAAGGAACACGAGTGATGACAATATAGATTGGCTACGTTGCTGCGTCAAAAGCACTACAAACACTACCGGAGTCGAGTGGTGATGTTGCCCCTCTCCAACTACTATTACCTGAGCGCGGAAAGGTATATGAGGGTGAGAGGCGACATGACTTTTAGCCCTCGCGGGTGGTGTTAGGTTTTAAGGGTTTTAGCCCTCCAAACTGAAAGTCTTGGGTTTTGAAAGATTTCATAAGGTCGCGCCTGTCCAGGAAATCTATTTCCCCCCCCCCTCGCCACATTCCCTTGGAAATAAAGCATAATTATTTGGAAAATATATTAAATTTCTGAGTTAGAGGGGCGAAATAGAATATTAAAAGAAACATGAGCTCGATTATATTATATGATCACGAAATGGTGATATGACTTATAGGATTGGCCTACCGTTTTGCCCTGTAAAAAGGCAACAACCAAACCACTACCGAGTCGGAAAGGTGGGTTGATCTGGTCCAAACCACTAATTACCGCGCGCGAAAGGTATATGAGGGTGAGAGCGTTTAACATGACTTTTAGCCTCCGGCGCGGTGGTGGTTAAAAAGTTAGTAAAAAGCCTTCATTTGGACGTTCTGGGTTTGAAAGGATCCATAGGTTCGCGCCTGGTCAGCACTATATCGAGAAAAAAATAACCCATTTACCGGGTTAAAGGCAATATGGGAAAATATTATAAAAAATGCCGAGCTAGAGCGAATTAGATATTAAAGGGGACCATTGTTAGCTCTGATATATGTATATGAATCACGAGAAATGTTGATATGACTTACAGATTAGGCTACGTGCTGTCAAAAGCACGACAAACACGACCGGAGTCGAGGTGGGTTGATGTTGTCTCCAAAACCACTAATTAACCTTTCCGCGCGCGAAAAGGTATATGAGGGTGAGAGGCGAACATGAAACTTTTAGCCTTCTCGCGGTGGTTATAGTAGGTAAAGCCTTCACTGGACGGTCCTGTGGGTTTGAAAGGATCCATAGGTTCGCGCCCTGTCCAGGGCCAAATCTATTATCGAGAAAAAATTCCCTTCGGCTTAAGCATATATGAAAAATATATTAATTCTTGGGAGGTACAGCGGGAAAATTAGATATTAAAGGACATTGCAGCTCGATATGTATATGAATCACGAAATGTGATATGACTTATAGATTGGCTACGTGCTGTCAAAAGCACTACAAACACTACCGGGAGTCGAGGTGGGGTGATGTTGTCTCCAAACCACTAATTACCTGCGCGCGAAAGGTATATGAGGGTGAGAGGCGACATGAACCTTTTTAGCCTCTCGCGGGTGCTTGTGTAGTAGGTAAAGCTTCACTGAGTTCCTGGTTGAAAGGCATCATAGGTTGCGCCGCCCTTGTCCAGGCAAATCTATTATCGAGGGAAAAAAATCCCCTCGGTTTAAAAAGCATATAT
>NC_061109.1:33087495-33097495 GCF_015104395.2 Macrobrachium nipponense
CCAAACCAACTAATGTAATAATACTCAAAATTGACTTGCATTTGACTTATAGGATGTGATACAGACACTATGTGGAAGATATTATATATATATATAAGTAAATAAAAATTCATTGTGTACATGAATGATTCAAGTAAAATAAAATATAAAAACAATGATATTGGTAAAAAATAATAGTGATCCACGTGACATATAATGATACAGTTTTTTTCACTTCATCTCTTTAAGATACTTATGCTACAGAAAAATACTAATGTACTCTGATAATGCATAGAATGAAGATTAACATGATAAAAAATCATATTTTAACTGATAAAAATTTTCATATATGAATTGATAACATTATTAATGTTTATGCTGATTGATTCGTTGATTTTCATGCTAAATGTTATATATCTGATTCATTAATTCATATACTAACTGCAGATATTGGTAAGATAAAAGGTAACAGATTGATTATAGGCTACGCCTGATTTGTTATACATATGTATATGGATTCATATAATTATGATTAATATATGTGCACTTTAAATAGATTCCTATTTGCGTACACGCAAAGATATATTTAGATTCTGTTATTTATGATCATTTATATAAGAGATTCCTTATTGCGTACACGCAAAAGATATATTTCGACTCTGTTATTTATGATCAATTATATATATAGGATACATCATACTTTATATATATAGGATACATGACCGAAGTATATACTACTTCACTTTTAACTAGCTTTCGAACAACTTTTCGTCCATTACACAGTTCCAGACAACCACCTTTAGCCGATTGAAACGGCCTTTTTCAATGGTTAAAAACAAGGGGAAAATTTCGCCTGGGCGGGTCCAACGTTCTATTTTTGCGCTCATACTTATTCTCTGCATCCTAAGCAACACGATTACGTTCGCGATGAATAAAAAAACATCCCAGCACGAGTCCTTCGCCAACAAAGTAGAGTGAATATCCTTCGGGTCGTAATTGTCGGAAGTATGTCTTTTCCCTTTTTTTAGTCGATTCCGACAGCCGCCGGAGTTCGTTCGATTAAAACGAGATTAACGACGAGATACGGTTGTCGGTCGAAGAAGTCCATGAAATTCCTTTCACATTGTAGGCTGGTTGGTTACTTGACTGTAGTCGTCCGCTGCGACGAACGATTTTTGAAGAAGTTGCGATGTGAAACTCTCGTACTGCAGGATACTGTAACCAGGTTCCATTAATCAGCCTGCAACGAAGAAATATACTTGTCACAAGGGCAAAGTAAATTCAGACAACATCTAAATAACAGGGAGGAGAAGAGACCATTTAGACCAGACTTAACCCACATGAATTCACTGATATTTTGGAATTCAAAAGAGTCCGCTGTACAAACTTTTTTATCCATGGCATTAACAATGAGTGAACCCTATACAGGTCTATGATGACTGTAAAAATATCCATAATTATAAACAAATAAACAGATATCAATACAAATCCCAAAGAAAATTCGATATTACTTGGTAGTAAATTACTAGACAAAGAAGTGGAAAACGGAGCTATTTGTAAGATTGCCAGGCAACATAAGAGTCAAAGAGAATATTAATCATGATTCTATGTGCCCTAACAAAAGTTTCATATTCAATTTTCTCGTGCGCATCCTCTGAGGTTAACTTTTAAAACATTATTAATAGGTAGGAGATGCAACGAAAAACCCACTATGTAACTAATTTCTATATAAACTTGGGTTTTCAAGAAATGTGACATTTTCCCATGAATGTTTTACTTGAATTGTAATAGGCTAATGTTGCAAGTAAATATTTCATATATACATATCTTGATACTTCTAAATGTCTATGAGGGTTCAGAAAAAAAAAATTAAATTCATTTTGTTGTTATAGAAATCTATTTTCTTTGCTATATTGTTCATTAATTTTAAAATGATTACAAGTCCTTAACTAATTGCATTACACACACGGATAAGAATATGTTATGTGGCCTGTCATGTGACCTATGAACCCAAATGTGAAGTTCATGAACTAAGCATTCCTTTCTCCAGTCAATCTGCTGTTGCAAGCAGAGACGACACACAGATGAAGCCTGTGTAAGCAGATTATGAGGTTAAAAGGAACAAATGCTGATACGGCAATGATGACGTCGTCACTTGGCAGGAGATTGCTCTCAGCCAGCTAAGAGTTACGTTACTTGCTGTAAGAGATACGACTTTAGGATAAATTTTTTGTTTTTTAATACTCGACCCACATGAGAAGAATGTCTGAAAAAAAAAAAACAGTACCAAAATTGAACAATATATTAGTTCATGTTGGAAAACTGCATAATTGTAATTATGTTAAATTAAATATTCCTTATTCAAACTATATGAAAAAGGTTCCATACAAATTCTATATATATTATTAGCCCTGTATAAGATTCATATAGGATTATTTCATAGATAACATTTTCATTCTAGACTTCCTGACTTTAAAATCTCTTTTATTTTATTTTATTCATTTTATTTATTATTAGTTTATTTATTTATTTATTTATTTAATTTTTTTTTTTTTTTCATTGACTACGAATATAAATCACCGGGACAGACAATATGTCAGTAGGTTTTTGGATATGTGTTTGAACTTTTAGCTTATTTGTCATTACTAAAGCGCTTAAGTTAGAGTTCAAATCTTTACGCATATATTTAGAGTATTTAATTCACCCTATGGTTACGTTTTGCTTATTGATTTTATCGTGATTCCTTTTATTATAAAATTTGTAACCCTTCGACTTCTTACGGAGTGTATTATATTGACTCCATTGTATCCTATATTTATTTTTTTTTTATTTTTTTATATTTATTTATTTATATATATTTGAAATTAAATGGTTGGCTTGAATATGTGGAAAAAGTGTTCTAGCGGCGTACCGTATAAGGCTACTTGCGGCATTAATTCTATAGATACAAGATATAATGATAAAGGTATTTAAAAACCGCGAGAACGCTATAATCCAGTTTGGATCAATATCACGAGTTGTAACTCGTAAGACATTGACACTTCCTATTTAATTATCAGTTATTCTACCAAACCGATTGACTCTGGGTGATAAAATATATTATTGGTTTTCTTAATGGAAAGGAATTCACACAACATGTTAAGGAGATTATTATTGATTTACACCACCCGAGTCACAGATTATTATGTGTTGAATTCCATGTTTACTGATTTAGCACTCATAAATATTCGTAACGCACTCAATTGCGGTGTTTGTTTTTAGTGCTATTAATTCTATATAACGTGTCAAGGAACTATTAACACTAAGAAGTGTTTATTCCCTCTGTCAGACTCGTAATTCTGTTAATAATTCTACGTATATTCTTTCAAGGATTGATTTGGCACAGGATAGGCCCTTATTAAACTGACAGGTGTCTTAGTGTATCCCTTGTTTTCATGGACACGTGTTACAATTAGTATGTGCTTTTTATATCTGTAAGCATTGTAGGCCAGTAAAATAGTGATTTGGATTTCTGTGACATACTATGGAACCTGGATGACGGAATGCAACCAGTTTATGACGATGGTATGAAAGAGATTATTATTACTACCTGGTCGTTAGTCATCTGCTGTGTTCTTCGGGTTTTCCTCGTCACGGGACCTACATATAATACTACATTTGATTACATTATTCTGATACACATACCTTAAGTATACTTTGCTTTAGGGTTTCTGCTCAAAAGTGTGTTTATGTTTTGCTTAGCCACTGACCCTTGTTTCCGTTTCGAAGTGTTTATTGTTTGGTGTTTATTGCTGCTGACTCTGTTCCGTTCGAAGTGTTTATGTTTGGGTTATGTCTGTTGACTCTGCTTTGTTCAGTTTGTAACAGTTCTGCGCTCCAACCCAGATATTCAATGCTCGCGATCTCTTGGGTTAAGGAATTTTCTTGTTTAGATACGGTTTTAACAATAGGCACGGATGTTTCTATATCTTTTAGTACCAATTAATGGTTCTTTGCTGTATGGTGCGGATTGAAGGATAATGCGTCAGCTATGATGTTTGCTTTCCCAGGTAGATATCTTATCTTGGCTCCAATAAACTGAATGATCATTTGTCACCGAGTTCCTTTGGACTGTGATTAAAGCCTTTGAAAACTCGGTAAAGGACTCATGTTCAGTAAAGACTTTATCAGGATAGCCATAGATTATGAACTTAAAATGTACGAGTGTTAAAAGATACCTAGCCCTTCCTTGCCATATTAATGCATATTTACTTTCAGAGGGCTTTAGTTTACGTGAATAAAAAGCATAGGGAAGAACTGTTATCATATTACTGAAGTAGTATCCCTCTTACCCCTTGGTCTGAGCGTCTGTTGCAATAAAAAAAAAATTCCTTATTTAAATCAGGGATTTTTAAGTTAGGTAAGCTGCATTTTCCGCTTTTAAGATATCGAACGCCTGTTGATGCTTTTCAGACCATAATAAATCTACGCTCTTCTCGTAAGATCTGTTAAAGGAGCGTCATCATTGAAGAGTTACATATTTACATACGATTGTAATACCCACTACAGCGCAAAGTGCTGTATCACCCTTTTACGTAATAGGTCCGGAAAGTTATGAATAGCCGACACCTTACCATGGACTACTTTAAGACCTGACTAGCACATAAAACCTAGATAAACATGTTCGGTTTTTAAAAATCACATTTAGATATTTTACTCTGAGATTATTTGTCTTTGTCTCTGTAGCACTAGCTCAGTTTATGTGAATGTACTTCTAAGGTATTAGAAAAGATTATAAGACCAACCATATAAGCATGTAGGGTATCCCTAAAAGTCTCCAAAACACTATATTGTAATTGGGGCGCAACGTAAGCCAGAGGCATATGTAAAAATTGATAATGTCCCCTGAGTGTGCTGAAAACGGTATATGAGGTACAATCACTTAGGTAATGGTATCAGGTAAAAACTTTTAAGTAAGTCCAAGTTGGTGAAAAAAAATTTATTCTAAGCTAACAGAGATAAGATGTCGTCGGTACATCGCACTGGAAACTATCGGGAGTCGTTTCCTTGTTAAGCGACAGTAATCTGCGCAGATACGCCAAGTCCGATCTTTTATGGCATGACGTTTGAGGGAAAAATTATATGGGCTTATTTGATTTCCTAATGGCTCCTATTACTAACATTTTTCAAACTTCGTCATTATTTCTATTTTAAAATTTCATTGAGAATCTATACGAAGGTACGTAAATAGCTTTATGTTTGTCCTTAGACCGTGTTTTGTTTTCAAGGACATCCGTTTTCTCCAGAGATCACTCGCTAGTGGAGAAACTTCTGGTATTCAGGTAGAAGATAAAAAAAATTCTGCTGAATCACCTCTGCTTGAATGACTTTACGGATATTACTTTAGAAGATTATCAGAGAGATTCATCCACGACTGGTTGGGCGTGATTAAAAAATTAGCAACAATAAAAAATGCGATATTTATAACTTCCGTATCCACGATATGTATACTTTTAGGGCTTTGTTCGCGGAAATCGTTATATTTCAGAGTGTCGGGAAGGATTAAAATTTCATTTCCCAGCAAAGTCTTTTTACACGCACTAAGACATTCGAGGGTGCATGCTTCTCGAGATTTTGCGTGCAAAGTACGACTGCGGTTGTGGGAGAATTCTGTTGGGTCATTTGAACAATGTTACGATTATGAGACAAATGTATAGTTCCTTTATATAAGTTATTATTTGATTAACTGTCTCATTTTTGTTCAAACGGATTTTTACTATGTTTGAAGGTTTATAGGATTTTCCTTTGATAAACACGCCTTATTTTTCAGGATGTAAGATAATATTTTGTATACCCCTAGATGGATCTTACAATTACACTACATACAGATCAATGTTTTTTATAACTATAGAGGTATCTGTAAGCGCTCGCTTATCCGGACTTCTCATTAGGGAAGTTCGAACAACAGACGGTGAGTCCGTAAATACAAGATATTGCGTGTACTAAAGAAATAAAACAAGATATTCTAATTTTTACGGCGCGTACAGTTGGGCTTAATCCACCAGTATTTATTATAACTTAATGTATTAAAATTTAAAAACGAAAACCTGCTCTGATTACTTATACGGTCGTGT
Source organism: Macrobrachium nipponense (assembly GCF_015104395.2). NCBI lineage: Eukaryota > Metazoa > Arthropoda > Malacostraca > Decapoda > Palaemonidae > Macrobrachium > Macrobrachium nipponense. The sequence goes on from NC_061109.1 coordinate 33,093,588, forward strand.
GTTTCATAGGAAAAATCCTTTTAATTCAAAAAGATATCGGTATGTATGAACCAACATCGCTTTTCCCCACTCTGCTAGAGTCGCTTATTGTGGGAATTTGCTTTGCTTTGAACACTTCGGCAGATCTGACTAACCTTGACCGCTTGACTAGGTGACACAGTCACCGAGTTTGCTTGTTTGATTCTGAAACGGGCTACTGTTTCTATTTTCTTTTTGTAATAATTAGGATCCTTCTCTTTATTACCATCGGCAACGTATTGTGTGTTTTTAGCATTATGTTGCTGGTTACGTATAAAGCAATGAATGGACGAACTATTAGGAACTGAGCGATTACTAATTAAGACGAGTTATCTCTACTGCATTCAATCTTAACTGTTGTACTTCATTCTTTGCTAAAATTTGAAATAGTGAGGGATCCTGGTCAGCGCATTTAGCCTGATGAAAGTTTTTTACAGACATGTTATTCCTTGCAATCAGCCATATTTTTTAAAGTTAAGTTGAGTCATTGAGGTTCGATATTTTATATAAACTCAAAAACTCAAGGCTAAAACTGCGATCGGGACTTTGCAAAGGAGCGTTTATTGTCATGACCCGAAATAGTGTTACCTCTAATTTATCTAGATTTGTACGGACGGGTGTTCCACTTGTTTTTTGTGTGTGTTTTCTAATCATACGCGTGCTTAACGACCCTATCCATGCATCTGTATAAAATACAGACGTCCACTGCGTAAACGCATATTCACTGTTTAATATGATTTGTTACGTAAGGGATTAATAATCACCCAAAATGATAAAATTAAACATAGTATATGATTATGATATTTCAGTAGAACTTCTGGTAAACAGACACTCAAAGATAAAAACTCGCAGTAGCGAAACTCAATCAAGATGTAGATAATTTCTGTAAAAAAGTAAGATAAGAATGTATCGTAACTTCAGCCACAGGAATAACGAAAATTCGAACCTGCAAAGGAAACACTCAAAGTTACTCCAAATGAATAAAAAAAAAAAATTGTACTTAGCTGCTTTTGTGGGAAGTCACGGTGTTACCGATAACGACACACGGCCTTGGTCCTCCTTCTCTATTTAGCGGATGACCTGGTTTGGCTTCAGTTTCCCGTGCGCGTTGTTTCGATGATTCGAGCCCTTGAAAAATCCGATGCTGCAGACGCGTTCGGTTTGTTTCTGCAGTGCCGGAAACGGGCTCACTAACGATGTTTTCTTGAATGATTCTAATGAGAGGGACGAAGCTTCCGTTGCCGTAGGAAAAGGACACGTCGGTTTTGTTTCTTGAAGTTATTCACTAACGATGATACTAAGTTGCTTGACGAATCTTGTTGTTTTCTGAAGTCGCTCATTAATGATGATACTAGGTTGCTTGAAGAATCTGCTGCTTTCGTCGTCGTTGACTTCATGATTTATTATTCTGTTTTTCTTCGTAGGACGTTGTAGAGTTCTTCTGCGGTCCGCTGGCCACCAATATTAGGGCTTGTGCCTTGTATGATAAGGCGCCCTATGAGGTAATGTTTAGACTAGCGATAAAACTTACGCTAAGTCGGTTGGTATTGCACTTCCATCTTCAATGGAGTGTCTGGGGTTTTGTAGATCACTTACGAAGTCGGTATTATCTTTACGACGATGTGTTAAAACTCATGGTTCGGTGAGGTTCTTGTAGAAAACACTAAGTATAAAAATAGATATATTCTTGAAGTTTTACATGCTGAAGATCAGATATGATTGTACAAGTCTTCTATGACGATAGCTTGATCGCTTCTGCCAATGATGATGGCTAATCCTATTCCTCTACATGATAAGCTTAGGTAAAGAGGTACAGGTCTTCTAATAACGATAGCTAACTCTGTTCTGCTTGTCTACCATCTCTGTTACAAGTTATGAAGGAACAGACAGTAGTTCGAACATATGAACATACTATCAGATGACAGTTTATACGATACACACAATCGAATGAGACACACTACAGATCACGTAGGCCGCTTGAATAATAGGTCGGGGTAGTTGTCTCAAGCAGGGAGCTTGGACTAATGTTTATAAAATAATTGAATGGACTACAGGTGACGGCATGTTATCTTAGCTTACATACTTATTGTATACGTCATCTTAGCGTCTCTAGTCTGATCACATTCCTGCAAAGCAATCTGGTTGACCTCTTTAGTTTTAGACTTTTATATATATGGACTAACATTCCATTTTTATTATGTAAACACTTACATATATATAAGTAGTATATATCTACATATACATACATATATATATATATATTATATATATATATATATATATATATATATATATATATATATATATATATATATATATATATATATATATATATATATATATATATATATATATATATATATATATGTGTGTGTGTGTGTGTGTGTATGTAACTGAATCACGTAAATATGGAATGTGATGAATAAATCACCAGTTTTAGGAGCGTACATAGAGGTCATTAGATGGGTTGCCATGCCATTCTGACAACTTGAATTCATACCTGGTTTGACCTCTTTAATCTATGGACAGCACAAGTTCAAGAGAAAGGGGTCGGCTAATAAGTTTCATTCCCTCATTAACCATGATTTGAATGTTCAAAGTATATAATCCTTTAACTTGCTACTCCCATTTTAAATGTTTCCCTCGTTATTTTTTATTTCAACCACGTGGTGATTTGAAAGTTGAAATCACGTAGCTATAACAAAAAGCAAAATTGCCTATTATGAAAACCATTATCATACAAACTGAGCGAATGTGAATTTTGATATCAAATAGATGGATTTCCTCAACTTTGATATATTATAGAGTATTTTTCTATCATGTGCAATTGGCTGCTATTTGTCGGACAGTTATGCGACTTTATCAATAGATCAGTTTACTATCTTTAAATTTTTGGAAGACTTGCAACATGAATTTTTATGATTCAAAGACAGGAATCTATAAGAGAAGAGTTTTATTAATTAACACAAATCACTAATTACTATATTGTCTTATAATTTATTTAATTCCACTGTATGCAATTTAGGATTTGAAAGGCCAGCCAATATACATAAATAGACAAGTTTTTTTTTCTTTTTTTCACAATACTACGTGCACGAATGACTATGGCGATTCTTCGTCAGGTGAAGTTACATCAATCACAAATGGCTTATAATTCATTAATACGTAGTACATCATTATTAATGTCTTCATTTACAAATTTTCCTCCACAATTAACATCTTGCTCTAATTTTCGGCACTTGCAGACGCCAAAGCTTCATGCAGAAGTACCATTAAGTCTTTTCTTTTGAAATTATTTTTCGGAGCAACATAATTTTTCACCTAGGCCCAGATGAACTCAATTGAGCTATAGTGGCAATGATAAGGTGATAACCGGAAAATTTGTTATCAATTTGAATGGCTGTCATCAATTATCTACTTGGGATCGCACGAATTTTTCATTGATTTAACAATTCAAACCAGGTAAAGTAATCAGGTAGTTTACGCCTTATTTGACTAATCAATCTTGCAAATCACTCTTTGTACTTGACATTGTTGGAGGTCTTTGAATCACCATGATGTTTAAGGAAGCTTGCTGTGCGTGTGTCAGTGAATATGGAAGATTATCTCCACCCATTTTATACGATTTGACCAAGGGCCTCAGTGAACTAACTTAGGTGAGGAAGTGGCAACAAGTATGCCAGATCTCCAAGTTTGTCATTTTGCTTCCCTTCTCTTAGTGAAACGAAATCAACCACATTAAGGAGAATCGGCAAGGCTGGAAATGCCATCGGAGTCCGCTCCTGAAATGATTAGAGTATAGCAGACTGATGGAAATGACAAAAAAAAAAAAAAAAAAAAAAATCCCAGAAAGGTCGCATAAATGATATATGGCATACAGATATCCAATG
>NC_061109.1:33102495-33104995 GCF_015104395.2 Macrobrachium nipponense
TATATATATATATATATATATATATATAAATATATCTATATATATATATAGATAGATATATTATTATAGAGAATATATATATATATAGATATATATATATATATATATATATATATTACATATATATATATGTTTTAGTTTAATTCTGTCCAGCAGTTTCGCGTGTATTATTTGTTCTTATATTGTTTTTATAATTTAAAATGCACTTTTTGAGTGCCTTCCAAGATTGTCCTATATAACGTTTTACCAATGGCGCTAGGGCATGAACAAGTTGCTCTAAAACCATATAACCTTAGAGATTATAGGTTCTGGCTGTATTTGTTGTACTGAAAACTTATATTAGCATTCAGAAGTTTTTAAGAGACCTCAATAATTTAAGTTCCCTCCATGACTTTTACGGTTGTCAAAGAAGAGAGATGTTCCAGTTGTGAGGTCAGTTGTAAGTTCTAGGTACAAGTTTATAATGTACAGAAAACCCTCTAATGCCAATTTTATAATTAACAATTACGCCTCCCACAAATAGATGTAAAACTCTCAGCATTAAAATCAATGTTTCTTAGAGCTCTTAATATCTGCAGTCCAAAATTTATCAATGAGGAACTAGAATTTATATATTAAGTTGTTATTCAAAATAATTTTAAATTGGAAGATATTAATTATAGTCTTACATTACCAAGAACAAACATTTTACTCATATGAGGGGAAAAACAGAAAACTAAATTTTATAACTTTCCCATACTGCCCGTCGTTAGAGTCTAAGGTTATTTAGTTTTAGCGTAACTTTTTCATTTTTTAGTACCATTGGTTAAACTTTAATTCAGAATAATCCGGAAAAGAATGGAAGCTTTTATAAGAAACCATGCAAGTGCGTTAAATATGATATAAGAACAAATAATAAAAGCAATGCTTTATGTGTTCACAGTAATATGGGTAATTTACCGATTGACTGGCTCGGGTCAAAGATTTTATTTAAGAACACAGATTATTAAAAAAATTGATAGAGACAGCTTGCATTGTTCACAACAACGAAACAAAATATTTTTATCGTCTCATTGTATAAATTGGATCCTTTTATTTTAAATGGCATGAGATGACAGTGCAAATTGGGTAATTTTATACATTAACTATTATACAATATGCATTTTTAATCCGTACTTGGTGTTATTGCTGTTATGTTATACTGTTTCAAATGGACATATTACCCCACTTGATATTTTGGTATTTTTCATTTGCTCAACTACTAAACTTGTTTTATTGTATTACTTAACTGTTGAATGTTTTTTTTTTTTCTTCTTTATTTTTTTCTTTTTTTTTTTGGTTGTTTTTTTTTTTTTTTTTAGTTCAAAACTGGCCCAGTTTCGGTAACTTCTTGGGTACATACATTAATAATACTTTTCTCTCCTTTATCCTAAACTCCCCAAAAGAGGGGGGTCCATTGGAGTACGGAACTGCTGGGCATATTTCTAACAGAAACAATTTTCATTTTGTGCATGATGAAACTGGAATACTATATAATATATATATATATAGATATATATATATATATGTATATATAATATAGATATATATATATATATATATATATATATATATGTGTTGTGTGTGTGTGTGTGTGTGTGTGTGCGTGTGTGTATGTATGTATTATGTATATGTCTATGTATGTATGTATGTATAATGTGCTTCCATGCAATAAAAAGGTTATATGTAGACTTTCAGTTGTTTGTCAAGTTCCGCCAACAGCAATATTGCACCCACTCGAAATTACTTCTTTCATACGTCTGATCATTTTTATTTCCCAGTATCGGTCCTCACGGAAAAATCCATTTTAGGTCATCCATCTGCTTTTGTGCTGCAGATCCTACATCTTGGAATTTTATGGGACGCTCCCTTTGTTCGATTCAAGCGGTCGAAGTGATAAAAAAAATGAAGGTGAATTGTTGTTTTCTGAAAGAAATATTAATGTTATCTCAGTCTTATCGTTTGATTGATAACTGCAAAGAAAAGAATTTTATTTTTGTATATAAGATCGAATAGAAGAAAATAAATATTTAAAATTTGGAAAAATTTAATCACGTTTTCTAAATCTAATAAAATCATTTTAGGACAAACCTTTCGATAAATAGTTCGTAAAGATATAAATGCAAAATATAGCAACGATTTATTTTTATTTCATTTTAACTCAAAGTTTTTTAATGGTTTTAGAGCAATTATGGCATCAGATACCAACTGGAATGACGGAGGCGATGGTTCCTGTTACTGCACAATGTTTATATGAAGTACAATGAGAAATAAACATAATAAATTTTATTGCATTATTATTGTATTATATCCTTACTATGGTAGAATCAAAGAAAACGAAATTGTTTAATGAAAACTGATTCTCTCAAAAACTTCTTCCAGGTGGTTTTAGGAACGTAAGATTAAATTATTTCAATAAAGATTTTTTATGGATTATTATGCTTCAATCTTCTTCGAACGATATTATCCCGATTTTTCCTGA
>NC_061109.1:33127495-33132495 GCF_015104395.2 Macrobrachium nipponense
AATGATGAAGAAAATGATACAGGGAACACATTTCCAGCAAATTTCATATTAGCACTTCATATCACATAAGCAGGATCCTGCACATAAGTATACTTCCGAACACATAAGTTTACATATAACACAAACTGTATACATAAAGGTATTAATTATGCTTGCCTCAAACGATTACAATATTTTCGGAAAAAGTACAAAAAGGTATTCGTCAATCTGGCCGGATGTATCTGTTGACGTTTCACAAGGGGCGGGTCTAGATTTCAGACCTCCCACGAACGCTTAATTTTATTTAAATTTTGCGTGCGTAGATAATTTTTTCTGTGCGCGATTTTGGGTTTGAAAGTAATTGTAATTGTAATGTGTCATATACCAATTGAAAGGGCATTCTTTGTACATTTACATGGTATATGGCAAAATGTAATAAAATGAAAAATGTAAGAAAAATGTGGTAAATATTTACATAAAATAAACAAATTTGGTCCGTTTTTTACCTAGAATTCCTCGAAAATTTCTGAGAACACCTATCAATTTTATTTATGTATTATATAGTAAATTTTATCAGCTTTCTAATCCATTTTTCAGTTTCTTTCTATCACCATTCCTTAGTCAGAAACGTGAGTGTATGTAGGTTGACGGATGAAATAATTGCACATTTTTGTGTGAATAGATAATTTTTCCTGTGCGCACTTGTGGGTTTGAAAGTAATCGTAATTGTAATATGCCATGTATCATTTGGAAGAGCATTCTTTGTACTTTAACATAGTATACGGCAACATGCAATAAGAGGAAAATTTATATAAAAAAACGCCATCACAAAAATAGTTATATGAAAATGTTATCGTAAATATAGTTTCATAAAGATATGGTCCTTTTGTAACTGATGACGTTTCACAGGGGGCGGGGATAGGTTTTAGTACCGCCTCGTGAGCAGACCTTATATACTTTGACTCTGAGCCAGGCCATATCGCATGGTTTGATAAACTACAGAATTTGTTTTAAAATATTCTATGTATAGGTTTCCTAGAAGGAGGTATAGGGGACGTCAAGACTGACCAATTTGATGTTATTTGCGGGGATATTTAAGCTGTTAAATTTGTAAGTTAATTCTCTGGATGTTTAACTTGGGAATATGAGAATATTGGCTTTATAGATGAACTAGAGGTAGTGTGGTGAATTAGAAAGGACTTCCAGATAGGAAATACAGAGTGGTCTTCTCATTTGGAGACAGCGGCAATCCAATATAAATCCTCAAGTTCTGACGATAAGGTAAATTCACAAGCAGAGGTTGCAACCACCATGGAGCAGGTCATGGTCATACTCTTCATCCAAGAAGTAAGGCAAAATTGTTCCGAATAGGAAAAGGTCCAGAGAATAACTGACTGTTATCCAAACAGATGCTGCGAAGTCACCCCCCAAAATCACAGGGAATTCACCACACACATGCACAACCTCCTGGAAAAGTAGAAACAAGCGTTAATACCAAGCAAACAATTGTTGTACTCGAGAGGCAGTTAAACGAGAAGTGAATCATGGAAAACTAGGTTAGAAAATTAAATAAAAAAAACAAAATTTAACAATACCTAATGATAATCACATACCGACAATATATATATTATATTATATATATATATATATATATATATATATATATATATATAATATATATATATAATATATATATATATATATACCAGGTGTTGTTTCGAAATTAGAACCCCCACAGGACAAATGGAAAGTTATGAATTTTCTACTATAGTCTATCTCCCAATACATAATCTTAAGTTTCTATTAAGCTATTTTTCATGTTATATTTCTTGTATTTTCAGACTAAGTGACAGAGTTAGATACAGGCATGGCTAACAACTCGGAGGAAATCAGATGGATTGACCGAATCTAGGCTATAGCCTTCAGAGAGGCCAGGGATGCTGGCGCATCCTTAGTTTAACGTTCCTGGATAGCCAAACACATTAAAAGAGATGAATCCTTCGTTAAAAGAAACTGGAACATAAATCCATATGACTGTTATCGTGAAAAGAATGAGAATCTTGGAAGCCCTGAAGTCCTTTCCCAGGAGTCAAAAGACATCATAGCTATGGCAATGCATAGACCAAGAATGTTTTTACGTAAATGGGTGCTTGAACTAGAAAGAAAATGGGGAAAGAAGAGAAGTTATAGTGCTGTATATTGTGAATTGAAAAAATCTGGTATCAAGCCATTTCATGATATCAGAAAGCCCAACATCACTCAGCAACAGAGAGAAGACCGTGCGAGGTTTTGTGGTTCATTTCTTAAAGATTGCGATGAAGCTGACTTTCTCCATGTTCCCACATCTGATGATTTCTTCATTTACACAGTCAGGAAGCCAAATCATAAAAATTACATAATTTGGGCTGCAAAGTTCGATGATATCAGCGATTACGTGTGCTATCGCCAAGTTGTGAATTTTCCTGAATGTTTGGGAATTTTTCCCTGTTTCACAGCCAAACAGTTAATGTGGATCATCAAAGAAAAAGGACAGTCATGAAATGGCGAATAGTTCAGAGAAACTGTGCTTACCAGTGGAGTATTTCCTTTCCTCAGAGATCCTGAAAATGTGTTATCTGTTGAACAAGTCCCATTTTTGCATGATAAGGTACCATGTTTCAAGCCTCTTCAGACACAGGAGCTGCTTCAAAACAGTGGTATCAATTTCTTCTCGTCAAGTGAATCTCCATGTAGCTCCCCTGACCTTAATATGTGTGAAAACATTGGTAGTATCTTAAAGGATCGTGTAGAAGCACGCACAGTGAACTATGATGGTATACCAAGCCTCGACGACCTGCGAAGAGAGGTGACCAAAGTGCTCAGGGAAGTGGAGTTTGAGTCTCAGCTTTTTTGCAATTTGCTGAAATCATACCCCTCAAGAATGCAGGCTGTGGTACAGGTAGATGGAGGCTGCACAAAAAATTTTAAATACTCAGAAAGAAACTTAAATAAATACCTGTTCTGAATTTTTTTCGGTTTTTGTCCCTATCAATTTTAGTTAATGCTGTAGAGGGGGCTCTAATTTCGAAACACCTTGTATATATATAAATATATATATACATATGTATATATATATATATATATATATATATATATATATATATATATATATATATATATATATATATATATATATATATATATATATCTATCTATATAGATATATATATTAATATAATATATATTATATATATATATATATATAATATATATTATATATATATATATACAATATACATATATATAATACCTACTGAGTGTAAATTTCAAGAAAAATTTTATCAATAGTACTTTGTCTATTATTGTTTATAAAACTGATAGTAAAGATATCAATAGAGGAAAAAAACTCGCTTACAAGAAAAAAGTTGCGGAGAGTTAGAATAAGTTTCATCGGTCCTCTAAAGGGCACTTAATACCCTGATAACTTCGCACCTAACTACTACCCTAGATATACCAGCTATTTAGGAAAATGGTGATCATTGGCGTTTTTCGAATATCCCGCTTAACCTTTCTTCAAAGAAAGTGATTATGTCTTCTTAGCAAATTATTTGAAATATAGGATTGAAACTAATAAACGCGAAGGCAATAACTGCCTCTGAGAGCTGAATTCACCAACTGATAAAAAAATTTAGAAATCAAAAATATCAATCTTCATGTAAAAGTGGTCATGATTTACCGAACGCTCCATCGAAGGTAATAAAAACGCTTGGTGGATTCCCTTAAAAAAAGATAAATAAATAAATAAAAAATTGCGTGGTCAACCAAGTAAAACAATGAGAATAACCTCGTGCACAGAACCTTCATCGTATTCCCCTGCACATGAAAGGTTGGCAGTAGGTCAGCTACTCGGGGATTAACTAAATAATTTCTGGAATATAGAAAAACCTGTCGAGTGTGAGGAAGGAGAGACATATTCAGGGATGAAAATCATATTAAGATCCGCTTTCATGATTAAATACTTATATATATTTGAGGAGTTTGGCAGATATCTTCGCTTTAAATTTATTGCATCTTCAAATACGACCGCTAATAACGCTAAATACCATTCAACCTAATTTTAGTTATGGGCAGAAGTATGAAGAAATTATTTTCGTATCGTTAATAATCCAGTATTTCAGCAGCTGCGGAGACAGTTCTTTCGAACTCAGTTATCTATATAATCTCGATTCAGTTACTATTGTTAAGATTTACCACTAAAATCCTAAAGATAAATCGTATGTGCGTGATATCTTTTCGAAAGTATTATATGACCCATAATACGTGGTTTGGTAAAATCTGATCTTTTTAGGCAGTATTTCTTCGTTTCTTGATTTAATGATTGTTAGAATAATTTCATAGCCAAACCAACACGTGTGTTCAAATCAAGATAAAGGACTATAAAGGAAACCATATTGATGGATATGATTTAAGAAGGTAATGATCCTAATATATAGGTGAAGATAGAAGTAAGATGCTAGCTAAAAAACTTATTCGTGAAGAAAATGACATCAGTTAGATGAAAGTTATAAAATGTAAATTTTGGAATTCTATTTATTTTCCATATGAGAAAAAGAAAAGTTTACACATCTTCATAAAAAATATGGATATTTTCTATTAATTCCTGACCAATTTCAAACATTATATAAAACATTCAAAGAAGAACCGATCCATGAGTAGGCAGAAAGAAAAATCTCGAGCTTTGAAATGTCATAAAATAGGATAAATGAATTTTCTCAGAAATTAATTGCATGAGGAAATCCATTAACGGAAAACTTTCAAAACATTCTCCATTGCAGGAAGCAATGTCAGTATGTCAGGTACTACAAATATAACTTGCGTTTCTGAAATATAAATTATTCTAATCCAGGTAAAAAAAATGAAGTAATAAATAGAATTTAAAAAAAAAGAGTTTTTAGTCTTTTATATACAAGAAGAAGGTTAGATCAACTTTCATACTTTTCAAATAAAAACCTTTATCTTTTGCTTAGATTGTATATAATCTG
>NC_061109.1:33139995-33142495 GCF_015104395.2 Macrobrachium nipponense
GTACCATTTTAAGGGGATAACTGTGATATTCGGGATGGTGTTGTCTCTCACAAAAAATTCCATAAATAAAGTTTGAAAGGAGAGGTTTTATAAAGGGGTTACCCATGGCCGATACTAAATATTTGTTGGTATTATTCTCCATTAAAAATAAATTCTGCCAATCACAAAATTACATAACTTGAATTAAGGAAATTATGTGACTAACGGACAGAGGGCAATTATGCCAGTACAGTTCATTACATTAAATTATTTTAGCACAGAGTCAATAGGGACTTTTGTACAAACAAAGTAAAAACAGACATCAAAAACTGACAAAAATATCGCTAGGGTTTAGTACAATGTTGATTTAATTTTTCCACAAGATCAAGAGAATTCCGGATGTGTGAATTAGATTACAGTTCATTAGTAGCGGGGATAACAGTTTAGTAAGATTATTTTAGATAGTTTTAATAAGCAATTGATCCTACAAGTTACTAATTAATTGGTGGGCGCATACGGTTTGTTTTCCTTATGAGTTTTGGACTAGGCCATATAAATAAGGTAATGAGGGACACTTTGACACAGTTAACGACTTACAACAAAAGTTATTTTTTTTTATCTTATTAGCTTGGTCCAACGGATTTTTTTCGAGTGTTTTTTGTAAGTGTTATTTCGTCCTCTAGTAAAGTATGCATGAGTGATATGTACATCAGTTTTGTCAAGAAAGAACCAACTAAAACTTTGGAATTTATCAGGCCTTGGTAATGTGTAAGATATTTATCATTCTTCAATTCTTTAAACTTTTTCTGGTATATTAATTATATATATATATATTATATATATATATATATAATAATTATAATACATATATACATATATATATATGTAGATATATATATATATTATTTATATTATATAATTGTGTGTGTGCTGGGTTGCATATGTATACTGAGATTGGCATTTCCCTTTCGGACAATTCCGTTCAGGCATGATGCTAATCTTCGGCTTTCAGTGTGAATAGTATTTTAGCGCGGATTGAGGAAGACTCATGAGCCTATCAAGAAATGCAGCAAAGTGGCACGCAGATTGATGTGCAAATTAGGAAATGCAAATGAGAAGATTAGGAAAAATCCAGCTAAAGCGGATGTGGGATTTGCACGATCTGTCAATCCTCAAAGCTCTCTGCTTTTGGACTATGTTACGTACCAATTTTTTGTGGTTGATTTTTTTAAGTGGCTTACGGTAATTTTCGTGACAGTACAGAGTCAGTTCACAACAAACAAAGATATACATAATATACATATATAATAGATATTTATATAGATTAGATTATATTATGATATAGATATATATATAATATATATAATATAAGATAAAGAACACTTAATGTTAAGTCAATTATGGGCAATAAAGGTCCAGTAACCAAGCGCTTTCCCCTATTTATTCAAGCCAAAATTTTTTTCTTTTTCTGACTGATGGGACGATGGCTGAATACAAACAGGAAAAGAGTGCTGGGTACTGTCATTTTGCTTTGGTTATTCGTTTCTATAAATGAGGTTCACGTGCATTCTAATGGTGAATTTTTAAGCACATGTTATAGAGATAGCAATATATAATATTATAGAGATAGATATATATAGCGATTATATATTTTATTTAGATATAGATATATAGAATATATTCTATATATAGATTCTGAGAATTTATATTATTATAGATAGAAGGAAGATATTTATAGTATATTTAATATATAGATATATAGTATAAGTATATTATATATAGAATAGTATATTAGATATATAGATATATAGAGATAGAATCGATATATATGAGATATATAAATATAATAATATAACGATAATAATATTAATAGATAATATATATTAGAATTAGATTAATATGTAATATATATAGATATTATATAGAATATATTATAGATTAGCTCTTAATTATCTATTATATATATATATTATATATATAGAGTAATATAAGATATAGTTATAGATCGAGAGGATATATATAAGTATATAGATATAGATATATATAGATGATATATATATATATCTATTTTAGAGATATTATAATAATGAGAAGTAATAGATATTAGATATTAATTATTATATATATATAGATTGATATATTAATGAGAGAGACAAGATAGAGAGAATTATAATATGATAGATGATAGTTATCTTTAGAGAGATATAATCGAGTATGTAATGATATATAGATAGAATATAGATATAGATACATATAGATATATGAAGAATATAAATATAATACGGGAGATGATATTTTATAGATAGAATATAGAGTATTATAGAGATATATATATATATTAGAGTATATATATAGATAGAGCGTCATCTATTAGATCGACATCTATATCTAGATAATATATAATATAGAGTATTATATATATTATATATAAGGATTAATTAATATGACGAGAGATTAGATATAGTAATAATTCAAAACTAAATATTATATGTATATTATCTATATAGATATAGCTATTATA
>NC_061109.1:33152495-33154995 GCF_015104395.2 Macrobrachium nipponense
TACAAAACGGCCATTCTTAGGAAAGAAGTTCATAAAAAAAAATGCAAAATATCAAAATACATCATGTGATGGGACTTAACGTCATACCTCAAATTATATAGGCAATATTATAATTAAAATTTGGTCTATTCAGCGCAAACAAAGAGGAGGGGGGCGGAAGGATGTAGTGTTCTTTATGTAACTCCTAAAAGGCTATTCTTAGAAAAGCAGTTCGTAAAAAAGAAAAAAAAAAATGCAGAATATCAAAGTACACCATATGATGTAACTTTTAACTTTATATCTCAGATCTATAGATATTGCAATAGAAATTTTAGGTATCTCAAGTGGGTTGTGCACTCGTCTATTAATCTGGTAACCCGAGTTTGATTCCCGCTGCTTCCAGTTAGAAACTAGAGGAATTCATATCTGGTGATTAGAAATTTTTCGATATAATGTAGTTCGGATCCCACAAGCTGTAGGTAAACAATTGGTTCCTAGCCACATAAATAAAAATCTAATCCTTCGGGCCAGCCCTAAGAGAGCTGTTAATCAGCTCAGTAGGCTTGTTAAACTAAGATATATTTAACTTTAAGTGTCTCAATTTTATGGTAAAATCATAGAAGAAATATAGGCTTTTTTACGTAACTCACAAGTGGTCATTTATAAAAAAAATGCATGAAATTAAAAAAGATTCAGAATATCAAAATATCATAAGAGATAATTAACTTCATATTAGCACTAATAATGTTGGAGATATTTCAATTCATGTATTGAGTATTTCAATTTCATCATGAAATATTCAAACAATAAGCAATTGATTCTTTAACTAAAATAGATCATTTATTTGAAAACAAAATATCTAATGAAAAACTTTAGAAAAATAATTATAAACTAAATAAATAAATTTTTAACGGAATATCCCTGAATATAGTAAATATATTACAAATTTTCTTTAAACAAGTTAAACACCTACTTTACGGCACATGGGGCAATCTAAGAAAGAATAAAGATCCTGATGTAGGTACTATAGTTCTAATATTATTCGTAATTTAGTTTTGATAATATTAGTTGAAGTTTCTCTTAAACAAACTACAAATCATATTAGAACTGTAGTAGGTAAATGAGGATATTTGTTCTATCACAGATGCCCCATGTAGCGTAAAGTAGGAGTTGAAATAGTTTAACTTAAAATTTTTAATATATTCACTATGTTCACCGATATTTGGTTAAAACTATATTTATTTAGTATATAATAATTGTTCTAAAGTTTTTCCTTGGGTATTTTGTTTTCAAATAAATGATTTTTTTATATAAAGAATTAATTGCTAACTCATTAGATATTTTATGATGAAATTAAAATACAAAAAAATGAATTGCAATATCTCTAATATTATTAGTGTTATGAGTTAATAATTACCTCATATGAGATATTTCGATATTCTGTATCTTTTTTTTTTTATTTCCTTACATTTTTTTAATGAATGACCGTTTGTGAGTTATATAAAAAAGGCTAAATTTTTCCTATTATTTTACAGTGAAATTACGATACTTGAAATTTCAATTGAATTTGAGATTTGCCGTTAAAAGTTACGTCATATGATGTATTTTGATATTCTACATCTTTTTACTTCTCTTTAAGAATGACCGTTTTCCTGTTACATAAAGAACACCATTTTTATTCATCTATTAATATTTTTATTTTGCGATGAATACAATAAAATTCAATTGGAATATTGCCTATATTATTATAGGTATGAAGTAAAAAGTCACATCGTATGATGTAATTTGATATTTTGCATTTTTTTCTATGAACTACTTTCCTAAGAATGACCGTTTTGTAGTAACATAAAGAACGCTACACATTTCTTTGTTTGTTTTGCGATGAATAAAACAAATTTTAATTGCAACACCTCCTACATAATTTGATGCATAAAGTTAAAAGTCATGTCACATGATGTATTCTGCTTTTTACTTTTATCTCTAGTTACATAGAGAACGCTACATCAACCCACATCAAATTTTAATTGCATTATTGACTTTATAAAATTACGCATGCAGTTAAAAGTCACATCATATGATGTACTGATATTCTGCATCTTTTTATTCTATGAACTTCTTTCCTATGAATGACTGTTTTCTTGATACAGAAAGAGAGAAATATTATTAAAGCTGACATCATATGAATAGCGGTTTAAAAGTGTTTTTTTTTTTCATTTAACATTATTGACGGTAAACAAAAAAGCTTCTAGATTAGCCATTAATGTGTTCTGGAAAGGAGGACGAAAAAATATGTTCCACCCTTGAGACACTAACTTTTTTTTGTGGGGGGGGGGGGGGGGGGGGGGGGGTGATACTAACGCATATCGCTCCACTTTCCTGCAAAAAATCAGATTCTTTGGAATTTTTTTTCAGAGGTCTCATGAATTTTGCTTTCATTCCATGTTACTAATAATAATAAATTTTTAAAGAGCCCAGCGGAATGCAATGCTTAAGGAATTCCTTAACGTGGAATTGAAGGTTT
>NC_061109.1:33157495-33172495 GCF_015104395.2 Macrobrachium nipponense
TTTTGCTCTGCGTCCTTGGAGTCGTGAGGTGGCCCTTCAGTGGGGGAGAGAAGTAAGATCGCCATTATCATTTACGTTAATACTGCCAGCATTAGTTGTGTTCTTCGTGGGTTGAAGCTAGGCCACTCTTTGCAAGGACGACTTTTTGAAGCCCATACTGTGTTGAAAGAAGGTAAAGTTCAGCTATTAAAGGGACGACCTTTGGAGGCCATAGTGTTCCCTGTTACGCATATACTAATTTTTCAGACTCTGTTCCCACCGTTATTGAATTCTTTTGGTGTAAAACAAAAGTATGCATTTGTACAAGTTACTGTAATTACTGCAAACATATTAAGGTTTTCCTTCCCCCTCTCCCCCCTTTTTTTATCTTTTACTATCTTGTGTTTGAGAAAGATAGTTTTATACCTCTTTGCCTTAGTGAGATAGGTAGGCGAATGCAGTTGTGTATGGGCTTTGTTGTTAACGTATGTATTGTTTTTCCTCTCCCATTATTCAGTTTTCAGAGGGATTCATAATTATAAGACTAGCATGCTTTATATTAAATTGCTAAATTTTTGTCCAGTGTTTTCGTGTGTCCTCTCCGAGATCCTTATCTTGAAGTGTTGGTTGTCAGCGATCTTACCCATTGGAGTTTTTCCACAGTTAAGTTAGAAATAAACTAGCAGCTGACAAAATTCGGTGTCACCTAGGTAACAGTGGCAAATGGGAAAAATGTATCGAAATTGATGGATTTAAGTGAAATGCAATGTTGCACTTAATTAAATTATTATTACATGAAACAGAAGATAAAGACAGGAGCTAAAAGCACTAGCTCCATGGCACTGAGTTTGTTAGTTCACAAATCAATTGGGGCACTATGCAAAACCACAGAATGTTAAGTCCTCTAGGGGAAAGAATTTATTAAATGAAAGGATTGCTGCAACTAGCATGGAACATAAAGTAATAGATACCACTTTTCGGATCTTCCACCTGGAACCTCATAAATGATGACAGTAGAAACACCTTGGCATCGTGGGAAAACAGACGATGTACATAATAACCACTGCCTCCTAATCTGCAAGTTAAGAATGTACTGTAACCTCAATTTAAAGATGCGATTAATGTAACCGGGACTTGCTTAAGGCAGAGAAGGTAAGCAATCTAACACTGATACAAGATATGAATGAACACTTTGGTTGTGGGTCATAAATACTTTTCCACTTCTCTACTCTCTGAAGGAGATGCAATGGGGATTTAGATAATATATGACACCAGGCGAAAATTAAAGAAGCAAGATAATTGTGAGTCGAAACAAATTCCAAAATCCACAGTGCCTTTTGCTCTGGACGATCAGAGTCTTGAACATAGTGCCAGGCTTTTAAGTTACGGGACTTTGGTGGGAAATGCATCAATACCACAAATAAATACAGTCGATGGCGGGGAAGGGGAGAGGGGAGGAGGCGACGTGCAGAGTCCCGGTTGCCGAGAGAGTGTCCTGGCAGTGACCTGACCTTAGATAAAATGCAGGGGAAACAGTCACGTACTGGCAGTGACCTGACCTTAGATAAAATGCAGGGGAAACAGTCACTTCGCAGTTTATATGAGATCAGCTTCTCCTGCTATTCCTTGTCTGTCATATTGGGTGTTCTTGGGGCTTTTACAGTTAGAAGCCGCCGGCTTTCTTCCCGCCTTCGGACAGGTCACCTGGAATGGAAATTTGAGACGACGGCGCAACAGGGTTCGAAAAGATAGAGGACAATAGAGAGGGCTCATTAAGCTGTGGAGAAAAAGAGATTAAGACGGAAGCAAAGTGTGATAATTTGCCACGAGCAGTCTTGAATGACTAAGGTACAAGCAAATATGGCTTCTGTGTGCCAGCATGTGTGATCTGGCTTTTTGCTTTACTGAAATCTAGTATGTTTTCTTTTTTAGGTTTCTTAAAACTGAAAGCTTAAACATAGACATAAATTGTAAGTCTGTTACAGCTCCCCACAAAAAAAAAGACATTTTATGCTTTTTTCATCGTAAAAATCTAGGTAACAATAAAGTGTTCAGAAATCTTACTCTCCCTCTTGTACAGCCTTACATGCCAATATGAATGACTTATGACCAAGTATAAACTATGTTTGCCTACTTGACTTGTAGGCTATAAGCAAATGTATTGTAATATATTCCCTGAATAATTAATTATATTTTTATTATATCAAATTTTACAATAACATCACATAAACTGCAGATTTTATCCAAACTATATGTAATAAATTTTATCCCTACCTAATTATAGGATTTTTCCATACAACCCTTTGTATAACGTATAAAGGAACCTTTTTACACCTACTCTCTGACCTTAGTCAGTTTAAACAAACAGCGATGCCAGTATGACTGGTTGTTGGCACTGTGCAATTTGGACCAGTGCATGGTAATGTTTTCAGATAGAATAGAGATAAGGTCTCGGAACAAAAGGGGTTAAATTTGCAAAATAATACAATATTAAAGTTACAAAGGAAATCAAGCTATAAGTCACAAAATGTACGAAGTAGGGAATGTCTTGGCATCTGCCTCCGGATGAAGATACCGAGTACTCATAAAAAGAAGCCCTGATTCATCAGGTTATGCGATTAGTAGACAGTTGAGGTATAGAACAAAAATTTCCTATCTATGAGTACACACTCACAAGAGGTGAGGAGGTGAGATATGAAGGGAGTGAAGGGCACTTACTCTGGATTACGTGTCATCACACACAGATAAACTGGAGCACTGTGCCATATTGGGACAAGTACCATGAGAACTTAGTACCTCTCTTAAGCTACCTGGATGATTTACGCCTTTTACCTTTCTTCCTTAGTATCTTTTAAAGTGCTTGTTTGCGTAGTATATATATATATATATATATATATATATATATATATATATATATATATATATATATATATATATATATATATATATATATATATATATATATATATATATATATATATATAATATATATATATATATATATATATATATATATATATATATATATATATATATATATATATATATATATATATATATATATATATATATATATATATATATATATATATATAATATATATATAGAGATCGGACAATATATATATCTATATATATATATATATATATATATATATATTATATATATATATATATATATATATGTTGTCCGATCTCTTTTAAAACCCTGTTGTGCCATCATCTCAAATTTCCATTCCAGGTGAACTGTCCAAAGGCAGGAGGAAAGCTGGCAATTTCCAACTATAAATGACCCAAGGACACCCAATATGAAGGATAAAGAAGTGCGGGAGAAGTCGATCCCATATAAGGCAGCGATGCCGCTGTCCTCATGCCTTTTACTCTTGGTCAGGTCACTACCAGGACAGACTTTCAGCGACTGGGTCTCTGCCCGTCACACCCGCTCCCCCTATCCCCTTTTTCGCCATCGACTGTGATGTTGATGCATTTCCCACCAAAGCATTTTAACTTAAAAGCTTAGCACTTCTTTAAGTGCTAAGCTTTTATATATATATATATAATCTATCTATATATATATATATTATATATATATATATATATATATATAGATATATAGAATATATATATATATATATATATATATATATAAATATATATATATATATATATATATATATATATATATATATATATATATATACATACGTATATATATAATATATATATTAATTATATATATATATATATATATATATATATATATATATATATATATATATATATATATATATATATATATATATATATATATATATATATTATATAACTAATAATATATTCTTCTGTTAAAAATGAGATAGGTAGACTTACTTCCACCCTTATCAAGTAGTGAATGAGAGGAGACGTTATATTGGGGCAATATATAGTGGGATATATTCCCTTAGGTGATGCCTGGGGTCACCGCTAAGCCGACATTGGTTCTGTAAATTGTCTTAATCTACTTGGGTCAAAGTCCTAAGCTACACTGGAATGATTGATCTCATTGTTGTTTTATCAGCAAAGATTGTACCATCTGACATTTGTTTCGACAGCTGCCCCTGTGTAAAATTAGGGATGAGTTCCAATACATGGGATGGTGCATGTTATTTATATGTTGAAAACTGTCAAACTGTGTTGTCCATATCTAACTGAGCACTTATGTTGAGTTAATCTTTCCAAGAGAGATTTTCCTATGAATCCAGAGTAAGACTTATCCCAATTCCTACAGGGGATTTCATGAACTCCTACATCCTTAGAAACTGATTTCTGCTGAACGTTAGTTAAGGATTTCCCCAATGTATTTGGATAAGTGAAGATAAAAGGGTTGGGGTGGCCTAAGGTTTATGTGATCTCTCATAAATTATCCACATGATGAGATGGAGGTTGTGTTGCGACTGGCTGATGGTTTTTCAGTGTGTGTAGATGTCATCCTTTGTATTCTTGATCCTTTCTTTGAGGAACATCCTGTGAGATGGTGGAATTCTTTCTGGTTTTTCAGTGTTTTAATGGGCCTTTTATATTTAGGATGTATCCTATTTTAACAAAAGAATTTGTTTACACAGAAGCCCATCATGAACTTTCCAGATTTATCTTGAATTCTCTGACACCAGTCCAAGGTGAAGCCAACCTACCGTCGGTTTGAGAAGGACATGATAAAGTTTTTCCATCTAAAAAGGGGTGACAGCAATGTGAAAGGTATACTAACTACAAAAGTCTGGTTCAAAAGAAATAACTAAAATTAAGTATAATTTCACTAAAATGTAAGGGATATCAGGAGCTTCTACTGAACCCTGTGGCACTGTAGGCTACGTTAAAAAGAGTCACAAACAAGCACTTGTGCCACACCAGGTACGATGTAATAACTAAAATAGCTAGAACTAATTCTAAAGTTAACACTTAGGATAAAAGCAGGATTTCCCTCGACAGGTCTGACACAAAACAGCTAGAGACAAACTAGCACTCAAATAATAGTGTCTATGTTCACTTATGTAATGCTTCATTTGCAATTGTTTCTGCTTAATACCGTTGAGTGATACACAGGTAGACACAACAGCAATGCCGGTACATCTGCAAGACATTCAGAGTTGCAGCTACTGAGAGTAGGGAAATTTTAAATAATTTACTTTGCATTTGGGGCAAAAGTACAAAGCGAAAATTCATTAAATTTTGCATTAGGTTTCAAGCAAAAATATTACTCGACAGCTTGACACCAAGGACACAACTAAAATCACATATTAAAATATGACTATATTACTGCAAAGAGGAATTTATGTCACTGTACGGGGTCACATTTTCACTGGAATGGCAATTTGAGTAAAGCAAATTTAAAGGATGTTTTGAGAATATAAGAATGGTAATGGAGAAGTTGGTTTGGAATGGGAACTGGGATTACAGACACTAGTTTGTATTGAAATTAAATCTCTCTCGGCACATTACCTGATATGTAAGTGGACTTGATGTTTGTTGTGTGAGCCAGTTGCGATGATGGTTAATGAAGTTGGTATCTTCACGCTGTCAATGAAGGGAATAAGTAGGGTGCGACTGGATTGGCTGATCACAGAAGACCAATGGTAGGAGGTTTTGGCTATGGTGGTGAGTTTGGGATTTGTCAGGAGTATGAGTCTGTTGAGGAAGGTCTCGTAGGCTTCTAGTGTTAGCCAAAGCACTGGGCCAGTGATAGCAACGGGCATAGGTCTATCGTGACTAGAACCTTCATCCTATTTTACTCTTTCCTCCGGTATGGCTTCCTACTGTACTGGTTTGTAATGACAATCCTGGGCCCTTATATGCCCGTCTGTTTTCCTCATCAAAGGAGAACCATTCAAATCTCCTTGGGAATGCTGGAAGAGAATAAATATCTTGACAGAAACGAGGGTCTCTAAAGGAACAATAATGGTTGAGAATGGGTGGAGTTAGTAGGTGTGAAAGAGTTAGGGTCAGGTCAAAGTTCAATGGCCTGTGACAGGGTCGAGATGGGTTGGCCGCTGGAGTGGAGGTGTTAATGATGCAATAGCGAGAGGAGTGGTGTGAAGATTGTGACTTGTCCCTTTTCCTTTGACTGTTGTGACTGAATACAGGTGGGCATTTGCAGGTGGCTAGCTAATTTGGGTGACATGGAGTGCTAATGACAGCTGGAGGTCATTACAGGTATTGGATAGGGAATTAAACTATAGGCTTAAGGGATAGACATTGCTGGGGGTCTCCAAACCAGCATAAACAGATGGCAGATATACAAACACGAGGGCATTTTCAAATATTATGACAAAAATATACTATATCTATAAAAAAAAAATATACGTTAATTACCAAAAAAATACAATAAATTTGCACGAACATTACTGTAATTCAGGCTATAGCTGGCCTAACAAACATTGTTGACCATGAGGTCACAAGAGAAGTAAATGAATTAAATTCCCAGAAAGAAGGAGTATCGAGGTACTCAGCGCATTACTTTACACTATATAACAATGCAGGTTTCATTACAGATCACAAATTCTGAAAGTAATTCAAAGCACAAGGGATGAATCCTCGACTGTGTGTAGGTCACTAACTAGCTAAAACCTAACAAGCCTACGTATATTAGACTTAATCGAGTGAACGTGTACAGCTCTGTCATTCATAGGCACACAAATAGACAATGGCCTTGATTGATATGGGACTTAGACTTTCGATTGTAATTTGGCCATTAAATGGCTTTCTGATTCAGAGACCACCTGCTGCTCTTCAGGTGTGCTTTGTTGCTAGCAGAAGAGTAGGCACAAGGCACTCTGCAGCAGCTTATTCAGAACCATCCTTCAACCTTTGCATCAGCATGACTTGATGTGTACACGTTTAAGTGATCACACTTAATACTAATATATTAAAACAACTAGATGGAAGTTTTATGTTGGCAAAATCCCTGCAGAAGATTTTGTCGACATCCTCCAATCCAAACAGATCTGACAGACAAGGCAGCAACGTTATGAGGTCTAGAGAGGACAACGTTCGCTTGGGATTTACAGCCCAAATACACTTGGAAGCCTAACAATCGCCACTGGCTCATAGTACAAGGAGGACACTGAACACATTCCATGACTGTAAATCCTATAACACATCAGTGCATAAAATCAAGAAAAAGTTAAGCAATGGTACAATGGTACTTCTATCTTTCACCATCCCTGGAACTTATCATAATTTCATTTTGTTCCTCCTCAAGGTACAATGTTTATACACAACACTCAGGAAGCTATAGTTAGCCCTCTCAGAGCCAATATTTCATTCTCTCCCGCTGCGCAAGAGCCATTTTCCTTTTGGGTCTACCCCTAATTCTTTCAACATTCACTTCATTCTATTTATGGCTACTTTCTTCACCCACTGTCACTGATAAATAGTCAATTAGTTTGTGATTATGAATAGTCAATGCAACACGCTCACTATCGTTCATAGTACGATCAGTACTTCATTCAACATTTACATGTTTGTCCTCATTTGTCACTTCATTTGACATGACATCGCAACTACTGTCTTTATGTCTGTCAACAACTTCTAGCATAATATATTCGACCAGCATAAGACATTCTTCACCTTCACACAAAACTTTCACTGAACGAATTGCATCATCCTTTCCAGGGTAAAGTTGTATAATTTTCCTAAGAGGCCAAAATTTATGACATCTGTCAATCTTTTTTACTAAGATAAAGTCGTCGTATCTGAGAGGGGCCAGCGTATCAGAGATGAAATTATGATGTTAGTGTAGAGCCTGTAGATACCTGCTGCTCCAACAGGAAGAACATCAAGGCAGGAAGAACATCAACTAATTTGAAGTATTTATCTCAAGTCTTCTTGGTTGTTAAAATATTAGGCATACTTTCATTCTGTGCTGCAGGAGGTAGAAAATAAATGGTCTTACCTCGTACGAGATGTAACGGAGGACCTCATCCTCGATAGTATCACTACAATAAGTAAGAGGGTGGTGTTAACAGTACTGTCTCTTCAACTAGTGTTCTTGCCTCTTCCTCTTTGAACAATGCTTTATCGCCCCAATTAGTCTGTCAAACATTTTGCCTTTCCGAGGCAAACATGGAGTCTGAAATCTCTAGTGTATTCCTCTTTCTCCCAAATATGACTGAGTCATGTCCTCATCACAGAGATTGGTTAACAACTTGCTTGCAGCCTTTAAGGTAGAGTGGTTGTTGGAATATATTATTGATGGGGTGCTGCGACAGGCAGCAATTCTGTAAAGGCACAGGATAAACCTGAAGGTTGATAGGACCTGCATGATCAAGTCCCACGTGGTTAAGCTGTGTTGTCAGAGTCACACGGGGACCCAGTAGCTGGGGCTGAGGAATTCGTGGCAAATGAGCTCTGAGTGTCCTTTTTCAGGCTAATCGATTCTTTTAGCTGGCCCTCTCACTGCTGGTGTCCAACACTCTTGCCTGAAAATTGAGAGAAGTGTATTGATGCCACACTGCAGATTTATGTTATGAAAATCTTTGAGGTATTGCATTATAAGTTTTCCATTAAGGGCGGCAAGATCAAGCCATTCTTCTTGGCACTAGACTTTTTAAATTGAAATCTAGTGATAGATTACGTTATCATTTAAAACTAAATTTTATTGTCTTGTAAAATTTACTATTTCATAAGAAGCTTCTCCACCTTTCTCTAAATATCTACACAAAGCAGGCCAATGATGGCATTGTTCTATGTAAGCTAGAATGGACAATGGCTTATCTATAATCTTCATGATTTTACAAACATAATACATGATATTATAAAGAGAGCTGTAGTTGGATGTACTCTCCCAAAAGCGAAGTAACGGAGCAGGAGGTGCTGGCTGAAGTTCTTTCTAATACTCTCTTAGCACAGACATTATAACCGACATGGATGCATTATCTTGTGGGTCATCTGTTGCTGCTAGGGGTCCTGAGAAGCGCAGCATGGTAGACCCTCTCGCCCACAGTGATTACTCATGCAATTGTTTGATGCCTGCCCCATAAGACAGTGGATCGGCTGGATTTTTCTTATTTGAGACATACTGCAACTCGAATCCACACTCCTGTAGAATACAGGATACCTCCCATGCCCTATTTGCCATGAAAGTACTTTTGTTTTCGATGTTGCTACCCAACCATGCAATTGCTACTTTACTATTTCCCAATATATGTACTTTAATTAATCTATAGGTTTGACTCAGATACTTGGCTAGTCTTGCCCCCCGACAATTCAAGTATTCAGCTCTATTCATGGGATCGTTTGCGTATTTTTCTTATGAGGGAGAATATTCAATTTTGCTGTTAATAAGTAAGTCTCGCCATTGACGTTTCTAAGTTTCCCTTCTTTTTTTTTTTTTTTTAAATTACTCCCCCTCTGAATTTTGAGTTATATATCTCTTGAAAATCAACGAGTATTTTTCTCGCTTCTGCTGCTCTCTCAGTGGTTAGCAGATCATCCCAACCCACTTTCCTGTTCAACAGAGCTTGCAAAACCTTTTTACTTATAAAAAAAAATTGGGGATACACGACCTAAAGGGTCAAAGTTGGAGACAACTAAGGACAGGATCTTTCTTTTGGTGGGTACCCATTTGTCATTTATCACTCCCTTTCCTTCGAATGGTTTAAGTGACAAATTCTCAGATTTGCGATTCCAAATCATTCCAAGAATTAAGGTTTCTACTGGTTCAAATTGCACATATTACGCAACGTTCTCTTGTTCAAGAGAGAGAGAAAACCACGTATAAATTGTCATGTTTTGTAAGATTGAATCGTCCTGATCACGTCAGTTTTGCCCTACAATGTTTATCACATTTGAAAAGTTTCGACAGAATGTTCTATAGTCTTTACCTTATAACTGGAGAGAGAGAATTCATTGTTATTGAGAGACTGGAAACGGTGCGTGTTACTTAATAGTAATCTCTCTCTCTCCTCTCTCTCTCTCTCTCTCTCTCTCTCTCTCTCTCTCAGATAGAGTTAGTAATTTTTAAAGTAAAGTAAAATATTTGAATGTGGTAACTGATGTTAATCTTAGCTTATGATATTTGATCCTCATAGTAATTAGTGTTTATCCAGTAAAGGCTCCTATCAGAAAAGTGTGTTTAGAGAACGACGGTTACATCATTTGGTGTGATATTGTGAAAGCTTGTTAGGTAAATTTTGCAAATTTAATCATGGTTAAACTATATTTTGAAGTTTGAAGGTATTTTATTCAAACTGGCTTGATTTTTGTGAATTTGATACATTTGCACTTTTCATGCTTTTGTATGTTTGATTGTGCTTAGTGTAATTTCAATTTGTTTGTTTAGTTCTTTTCAGATCTCAGTAATTTTCACTCTAAGGTTGTGTTTTCAAATGATTTACTTAATTTCTTTCACAGTTTAGTGTTTTCTAATAGTTTACCTTTTGTTTAATTAATTTTGTTTCACATATTAACATTTTGATGATTTGTTCTCGTTTCTTATCCAAATTCAAACATTGATTTTTGTGTTTTAAAGTAATAGTAAATTTTCTTCAAAGTAAAATTGTGTTTGGTTGATTGACTGGCAGTGGTTAGAATTAACATTATAAATTAAACATAGAGAGAGATAATTTTGTTCCTTCGGTTTTACTGATGTAACTGTAATTGGGGAGACAGATACAGTTGTTCAGTAAGAGAGTGAAGCCCTTCTACTTTTGTATCATTCTTGCTTCATGAACTTTAATATATTTTGGTACCTCAAATTGCAGATAACTCTTTTAAGGGATCACTGGCGCATTTAGAGTATTCAGTCGTATTCTTTTTGTTATGAGAGTTCAGGTATCTGGATGTAGAGAGCTAAATTTGTAATTCTATGATTTGTAAGTGTAGTAACTAGGTATTTGGATCACCACATGACCACACACGCACACGCACACACAACACACACACACACACACACACACACACATATATATATATATATATATATATATATATATATATATATATATATATATATATATATATATATATATATAATAAAAGGATCCCATAAAAACACCAAAATATAGAGAGAAAAATACTATATTTCTGAGACTGCTGTCTCCCTCTTCAGGTAGAGGAATGAGAAAAGTTTACAGAAAAGGTGATATTTTTACCAAGAGATCCATCCACAGGTAAGCCAATTTAGGTCACCCCCGATGATAATGTTCCTTTAATCTTCTTAAGCATTAGTTGAATGAAAATCTTGTCGATCACAACTGAATCCCATGCTCCTTTTGAGATGTTCATTACCTGCCTCTCTTTTATTAAGGCTGATTCCATCATTTGACTCTTGTACCGGCAGTTGCTGCAATAAATTATACGTGACAAATTCCAGTTTATTCTATGGTTATGTTCATTTATATGGTTGAAAATAGCTGAGTTCTGTTATCCATACCTACTGACCGTTTGTGTCAGTTAGGTATGGACAACAAAACTCAAATGATGGAATCGGCCTTAATAAAAAAGAGGCAGGTAATGAACATCTCAAAAGGAGCATGGGATTCAGATGTGATCGACAAGATTTTCATTCAACCAACGCTTAAGAAGATTAAAGGAAGATTATCAGTGGCGGTGACCTAAATTGGCTTTCCTGTGGATGGATCTCTTGGTATAGATACCACCTTTTCTGTAAACTTTTCTCATTCATATACCTGTAGAGGGAGACAGCAGTCTCAGAAATATGGTATTTTTCTCTCTATATTTTGGTGTTTTTATGGGGTCCTTATAATAGAGGGAATTCTGTTGTAACAGAACATGTTTACAAGTTATATCTATACATATATATATATATATATATATATATATATATATATATAGTATATTATATATATATATATATATATATATATATATATATTTGTGTGTGTGTGTCTGTGTGTCTGTGAAAAGAATAGCACTCCGAATCAAATGCATACTAATAGTTAACAATATTACTAACTAAAAATACTCGCTCGACTCACATATCTCCGAAAAATAAACATTTGAAACGGTTGAGAGGAAAGCAAGAGAGAAACGAGAGGAGGAACTGCGTATGAGTTTGAAAAATGCATTTGGGTGAAAGCAGAGAGGAAGGTGGTCAGGATATAGATTTGGGAACAGAAGATGGAGGTTGAAAAAGTGATAGGGTCAAAGGGATGCAATGCCGCGCTGTTTTAGTATCCAGAGGACAACTGAAATTTGACCACGTGGAATTGAAACGTTCGTCATGTTTTTCTGGTGGAATGGAAAATTTTAACAACTGACAAAAAATTACTGGACCATATAACAGCAGAAATTATATATAACTCAATCTGTTCTGTAATTACATTATATTTTTTAACAATTTTAGGAAATTTAACTTTCTCTTTAAATCAGAAAAGCCTGCGAGATGAAAATATTTGTGCTTTGGCAGAGTTGAAGGTTGTTAAAAGGACAAGAAAAGGAAATCGCTCTGACCTCAATAACATCGATATATTTATCCCCACACAAACCACCAACACAAAAGTAATAATGTATCATTCACCAATAAAAGAAAATAGCATGCACCAATTCCCGACACCACATATTTCCCCGGTAAAAATCCCTCGACTCTACGGCAGGGGATCTACTCTTTCACTTTTACAGGCCAAGGTCATCAGCTGATCGAGACTGTTACAAGCAGTGACTGTTACAAGGTCATGAGCTGTCTATAGAAAACAGGAATAAGCGGATGAGAGAGGGAACGTAACCTAAACCTTTGCTGGCTGGCAAATGCTGATCTTAGCATGGACACTTAGCCTCCTCTCTCTCTCTTCACTTTCGCTTACAAAAATGGAACATGTACCACTTTTTCTAATACAGTGTCATTACAACAAACCTCTAATGTCCATTGAATCCCGAAGGACATCAAAATGAAATACACTTGTGAGCAAATTGTTAACACCAACAAAAAAGAAAAGTAAACTTAAACACTTGCGTCCTCATAGGTTTCGGCACATGAACATAAAGTTATTTGCACTCGCCTTAGCGCGTAATATTTAGTTACACTTGCAACTACGCATAATTAATTTAAGTTATCGTTTATCCCTCTCCCCCAAGAAACAGGTCTTACCCTTCAACACTAGCTAACAAAACTGCCAATAGCTCAGCCACCAGTCCGAATTCTGCTGAATACCAGTTAAACCCCCATCCATCAGAAATGGAAAGTCAGTTGCCAAATGTACATAATTATAACCACATTTTCCTAACAAATGCCTAATCTATTTAATCCTGGCCTCTCTGGAAACGTAATATATAGGCTTGAATGCCTTTTAACGCTGTCACCACCTGTTACGAGTGTCAAATAACACTCGTTTAAATAATTGGAGAGAAATCCTAATTGGGAAACGTAAAGGCCCAGATACACTGTCAATCATGATTGTACAATCTTCGAGATTGCGCAAACAGTGTTTGAGCCCTACACTACTATCAAGTTTGTGCAATCATTAGTTGACTTCTAAAGCTTGTGGCGTGAAGATGAGCAAAGAGGCAGCGTGTATAGGCATTATTCTGTCTTTAGACGATAAGGAGGAAAGTAAAAGTAAGAAAAGAAAGATGTGGATGAAAGAGTTGTTCAAAAAAAATAAGTAAATTCACGCATGAAAATCTTCTACAGGAGTTGCTCCTCTCTGCCCCTGCAGATTACGAAAATTATCTACGCATGGACAGAGAATCTTTCATGGATTTGCTAGAAATGACTACGCCCCTCATACAAAAAATGGATACCAAGCTAAGGGATTCCATTTCAGCATGTGAAAGGCTTTCTAGTACTTTAAGATTCTTGGCTACTGGACGAACATTTCAGGAACTAATGTTCACCACAGCTATCTCTCCACAAAGCCTTGGTGGTGTAATCTCATGGAAACCTGTATAGTGCTATTTTTGCACTGTATTAAAGGAATAAATATTAAGGTAGGTTAAATAAGGTGCAAGATATACAAAAAAAAAGGTATTTATTTATAATAATAGTTAGGAACTACTAAATGACAAATTCTTTAACACCATCACCAAATACATAAGAAAATATATTTCCCCTTGGGGACAAAACCAAAAAAAAAAAGGCGGGGGGGGGGGGGGGGGGGGGGCGGATCCTAATGCCAATATGCCATAACGTATTTAGTTTTCCAAGCTGTACTGGGGATCGTTCAAAAGGTCTGACATTGTTGTGTAAACACGGACTCTAGTCGTATCTGTGATATTTCCGATTATTATATTACTTCGACTTGTGGATGCTCCGCTGTCAGAGGACAGTACAGAGATGGGCGTGGAAGACCCTACTTTGAATATTATTTTCATTAATCTTAACGCTGTGGCTATGCAATGTACCTAATTTTGCCTCAAAAAGAATATCATTAATAGCCTTCCTGGCATATATTTGCTGTTCTGCACTTATTTCCCTAAATTCTTGAGCCCAGCTCTTGGCCAAAATATCAATGGGGTCGTTACTTTGCTTGAGATATGAGCATGCAAGTGAGAGTGCTTCACGACGTTTACTCTGCATATCCAATTTCTGAAATTTCTTTGGGACGTGTGAATCTACCTGCTGTGACTCACTGCCTAATGTGGAGGGGTCCTGCAAAACATGAAGGGAGATTACTATGAATATTTTTATTTCTTTATGCTTCATAAAGAAATTTATAAATATTAAGATTTCTATTGGTTACTATAAAATTTCTGGGTGCATGCAGGACCGACCTCTGCCAGGCTAGGAAGTATGATAAATTAAAAATTCCAGTCAGGCGAAGTAGCCAGGTCAAAATAGCCTAATGCACCCAGAAAATAAAATATAGCCTTTACATTTTCCTAAAAGTTATTAAAAATATTGATCACGATAATGATGATTGATAGGATGAAAATGATGTATGGATATTTACGAGTATATCAATCTTATTCTTTCAGATCCCTAAAACAAAAATTGAATGGCTAGAAGTAGCTACAGCATTTGAAAGGACTTGGCAGTTCCCCATTGCATTGGGGCAATCGATGGAAAACACGTGCAAATCAAGAAACCAAT
>NC_061109.1:33184995-33234995 GCF_015104395.2 Macrobrachium nipponense
TGGTTGCCAGACTACTGATGTCAACTCAAAGCAACATCTTTTTCATAACATATTTAGCAAGCGTACATTCAAATTACTTGTTTGAAAAGTAAATTGCCTTTAATTTATAAATTTTCTTTGCCTTCGATGTTTACAAAAAACATTCTAAAGCTTTTTGGTGGGTCTTTTATAAAGGAGCCAAATTTGTATTTACTTCTTAAACTGAGTAGTTTTAGGTGTACATACAACAAAATGTGCCTATTGCCACACAGCACACACACATACACACACACACACACCACACACACACATATATATAAGGATATATATATATTTATATAATATATAATATATTTATATATATAGGTTAAATGTTTCAAGAAAGGATTAGCACTAAAAATTTTCAAAAAGATCTTCCAGGTTGCATATATGAAATTCCTTGCAAAAAGTGTAATAAAGTCTTTTCTGTGAGAACTGGGCAAATATCGATGCATTATTCGTACATATGAGAGATTAAGATTATCCTATTAACTGGAGTCAAGCAAAGAGCCTTATTCCCATGTAATGACACAGTTAAAAGGAATATCATTGAATCTTGTTTCATCAAGTCAAATAATGGAAATGTTCTAAATTTAAGTCTTGGTTTATATAAACTTGATGCCTTCTTAATGAGAAAAGTTGTAGAATAAATATAAGCAACAAAAATAATATATTCAATTTTTACATGTATTGGACTGTACGGATACTTTGTAGTTTCGGTTAGGGTTAAGTCTATGTTTAGGTTTGTGACCGTGTGATATCTGATAATCCTGGATTATCTCTTTAATTTTTACCCTTTTGCCAATTAACCATCTAGTATTCTTGATCTTGTTGTGTACCTGAGACCTTTGTCTCCAATTGTATTTCATTCGTTCCTTGATAATGTCTTAGTAAAGACAAATGCTCTTGGATTTTTTACCATCATTTTCCTGTGGTATTCGCTTATTTAATGAAGTCACGTGCATCTACTGTCATTTTTTAAGCCATATATATATATATATATAATATATATATAATCTAATATATATATATATATAATATATATATATATATATACATATATGTGTGTGTGTGTGTGTGTGTGTGCGCGTGTGTGGTGCTAGGGAAAACTCGGTCTCAGAAACTCGGTATATGTGTGTATACACACACACACACACACATATATATATATATATATATATATATATATACTATATTATATATATATATATATATATATATATCATATATATATATATATATATGTGTGTGTGTGTGTGTGTGTGTGTGTGTGTGGTGCTAGGAAAACTTGGTCTTGGAAAACTTGGTCTCAAACAATGTTGAATATTTACGTCTTAAATGGCAGAAAAAACTATCATGTCCTCTAACAGAGCTTCAGAAAGGCAAATAAAATGTATTAATGTGTATTTATGTTTAATTAAGACATAAGATTTGCCATTAAGCATAGAAAAATGTCAAAGGAATTTTGTATGAAAAATAGGAAAACTCGGTATCAGAAAAGTCGGTCTCAGAAAACTGGGTCTCTCGGTTACCTATAGAGCTCGCGGAAACTGGGCTGTTTGGTGTTAACTATGGTATATTAGAAAGGCTGTTAAACTGTAAACGTGGGATGTAGTTCTTGTTTTCTATTCAATCTCTTATATTTTCAGTTTAGTTTCAGTACCCATATCGACTGGTTTCTAAATGCATTTCACCCCAAAGAGGAAAAGAGAAAAAGTTCTCATCGACGACGAGAACTACATATCTGACTTTCATAGACACAGTGCCGACAAGATAAGGCTATTCTGGCGATGTGAAATGCAAAAATCTTCATGCATGGCACGAATTCACACGAATGTGATTGTCAAGAAAGTTAACAGCCATAATCATTCGTCTACATTAGCAAAAGTTGAAGCCAAAAGTGCTATATCAGAAATTAAGTGTAAAATTCAGAATGGTGATTCATCTAGCACACGAATTATTTTAGCAGATACTGTGAGTAGACTTGATGAAAATGGAAAAAGTGAAATATCAAGTTTGCCATCAATTTCAAGATCAATAACTAATTGGCGGACTAAAGCTTTCGGTGCCCCTCCATTACCTCAACCACGTACAGGATTTGAAATACCACAGTCATTCCGTGTTTTGAGAGATGGAAAAGCTTTTCTACAGTGACAGTGGAATTGACGATGAGAAAAGAAATTTAGTATTTGCTTCTGACAAGGGACTTAATGACCTACAAAGTTCTCGTTATTTAGGAATTGATGGAACTTTCAAGGTTTCACCTAACGCATGGTATCAAGTTCTGATTATACATGCTTATATACATGGGAAAGTCTTCCCTCGTTAATTTATTTTATTGCCTGACAAAACAGAGAATACTTACAATAAAGCTTTCATAATACTAAAAGAACTTCTGCCAAATTTAAATCCCAAGGAAGTGATGATTAATTTCGAGAAAGGCCTTGCTAATAGTATCAAAAATCATTTTCCTTGTTGTGACACTGTTGGGTGCTTCTTTCATGTGCCAGAATGTTTATCGCCCAATTTGTGATTTGGGTCATAAGTGTCAGTACAATACCGACAACAACTTTTCGTTGTTAATAAGAATGTTTTGTGCTATGGCATTCTTACCAATTGAAGAAGTTACAAATGCATTTGAAGAACTTAGTGAAGACGAGTTACTTCCGATGGAATTTATTAGTTACTTTGAGTTAACATATATTGGTGAAATCCGTGGACGTCGCCGTAGAAGAGAAGCTGCTCTATACTCTATAACATTTTGGAATATGAGAAGTCGTGTCATAAATAAATTGCCTCGAACAAACAATGCGTTATAAGGATTTCACTCGGCCTTAAATCAATCGATAGCATGCAAAAAACCCAATATTTGGTAATTTATTGATGTCCTGAAAAAAGAAGAGGCTCTAACGGAAACTAAGATTCTACATTTGCAACTAGGAGAAAAGCCAGTTAAAAAGAAAAAATATTAAAAATTTTACAATTGCTTTGAAAAGTTAACGGAAGAGTATGATGGCAGCAACCAAAGTGATTTTTTGAAATCTATTGCTTATAACCTTAAGTGTTTTTAAAAGTGTTATAATTACAAGATTAAATTTATAACTTCATAATTTTAATTTTTTGTCGATTAATTATTGTCAAATAAATGTTCTTTTAATAATAAACTACTGTTTAGTACCCTATAATTATATTGTACAAAAAAATACTCAATAAATGTTCTTTAATTTATAAATTACTGTTTAGTACCTTATAATTCAGTGTAAAAGAACAAGTTAAAGGATTTTAAGCACAGACGTTTGAGACAGAGTTTCTGGCCACCATATATATATATATATATATATATATATATATATATATATAGCTATAATATATATATATATATATATATATATATATATATATATATATGCTTAAAAATCACAGTAGATGCACGTGACTTCATTAAATAAGCGAATATCACAGGAAAATGATAGTCAAAAATCCAAGCGCTTTCGTCTTTACTAAGACATTATCAAGGAACGAATGAAATACAATTGGAGAGAAAGGTTTCAGGTACACAACAAGATTAAGAATACCAGATGGTTAATTGTCAAAAGGGTAGAAATTAAGGAGATAATCCAGGATTATCAGATATCACACGGTCACAAACCTAAACATAGATTTAACCCTAACCGAAATTACAAAGTATCCGTACAGTCCAAAACATGTAAAAACTGAATATATTAATTTTGTTGCTTACATTTATTTACAACTTTTTTCATTATGAAGGCATTAAGTTTAAATAAACCAAGACTTAAATTTAGAGTATTTCCGTTATTTGACTTGATAAAACAAGATTCAATGATATTCCTTTTAACTGTGTCATTACATGAGAATAAGGCTCTTTGCTTGACTCCAGTTAATAGGATGATCTTAATCTCTCATATGTACGAATAATGCATCGATATTTGCCCAGTTCTCACAGATTAGACTTTATTACACTTTTTGCAAGGAATTTCATATATGCAACCTGGAAGATCTTTTGGAGAATTTTTTAGTACTAAAATCTGGACATTAATATTACTGAAAACAATATTTATGTTAAAAAGCTTTAAAATTCTAGGGATATCTAAATACCTTTCATAGGGTAATTTTAAAATGTTAAGCTTACTAAATTCAAGTTTGTCATTTGGAAAAATTTAATCGTAATCTATGCCCTGATTATATCAATATTTGTAAAGGTATTGTGTATGGTGCTTTGAGCAAGCCTTCTTCCCCTAATGTACCCGTGAGATTTCTCCAGGCTTATAAGAAAATTAAAGAAGACAAAACAGTGAAAATGACAAAATCAGATAAATCTAATGCAGTGCTTCCTCCTCACAGGTTATATCTCCAACAAAGCACCCAACCAGCATAGAACGAGCAGTTGACAACAGAAACATTCCCACACGAAGATCAAGAAGAATTCTGGAGAGGACGAATGCTCAACCACCTGTTCATACGTACATAATAATAGTTAATTAGCTTTCTTGTTACCTAATCCATATTTTTCCAAATGTTATCATAAGAAAAGTTTTTTTGTTTGATTGTCAGTTCTTTGACGCGGTATACCAAATTTCAGTGAACAAAGCTTTAATTTGCTGTGCAAGAAATATGTATTTTATAAAACTACAAAAGGATTTCAGATCATTGTGGATTGCATCCCCATTTACTTAGAGGAACGACATAGTACCTAGCTTCTGCATACACACACACACACACACACACACACACACACACATATATATATATATATATATATATATATATATATATATATATAAATATATATATATATATATATATATATATATATAATATATATATATATATATGTTTACCTATCCGCTGACACCAAACTATTACCAGCGAAGGTATTTAACATTTTGGTATGCTTTAAGCCATTGCGTTAAGGCGAACTGGTTACACTCAATCTCTCCCCACCCCTTTCTCTCTCTCTCTCTCTCTCTCTCTCTCTCTCTCTCTCTAAACGTGATCACTGGCATAGCCTTCTCTTTCTCTCTCTCTCTCTCTCTCTCCATTCCATCAGGTCATTAAATCAGAGTCGGAGTTACAAAAAATATAACGTTTTATTCAAAGTAAAGTACTAGTTGAATAACTCAAGTGCTTACAGGATCAACAATGGAAAGATAATAGTTCAAGTCTCACAGACAACTAACTCAGATAACCCCCCAGTATTTAAGGGTAGGCTCCACTTTGGGGGGTGCCGATCGTAAAAAATATTTGCCAAAAATACACTAATCAAGACAGGCTAATGAAATTTTCAGGCATTATTAGCACTATAATAATGCATATTCCCTGTGAGTTTTATCATCCTACAGGGAAAATTCATGATTTTATGAAAAAAAATGTGAAAAAACGGAAATTTCCGGCCCCTCCCCCATCGTACCGAAGGTTATTTTGGTGATTGGTGAGAAACTACAGTCTTGAATAGAAAAATTCGGTCTGACAGAATGTTGGTATATCCACCTGGAACATGCACAAAAAAAATTATCAAAATAGAACAGTAAATAAGCACGTAATAACAAAAAAAGAGCAACAACTTTGTAAGTTCAGCGAAAGCCCCGCGAAATAGCAGACTATAGCTAGGAAGAAATATTCAGGAAAATTCAAATCTCGATTTAGGGACAAAAACCTTTGAGAGTTTGTAGTTATTATGTCACTTGATAGCCTAAAACATCTAAAAATTATATTATTTAGGACAATCAAAGAAAACCCACCTCCCAAAAAAAAAAAAAAAAAAAAAAAAAAAAAAAGGGTGGGGGTGGTTTTTTCTTTGATTGTCCTAAATAATATAATTTTTAGATGTTTTAGGCTATCAAGTGACATATTAACTACAAACTCTCAAAAGGTTTTGTCCCTAAATCGAGATTTGAATTTTTCCTGAATATTTCTCCTAGCTATAGTCTGCTATTTCGGCGGGGCTTTCGCTGAACTTACAAAGTTGTTGCTCTTTTTTTTGTTACTACGTGCTTATTTACTGTTCTATTTTGATAATTTTTTTTGTGCATGTTCCAGGTGGATATACCAACATTCTGTCAGACCGAATTTCTATTCAAGACTGTAGTTTCTCACCAATCACCAAATAACCTTCAGTACGAGGGGCCGGAAATTTCCGTTTTTTCACATTTTTTTTCATAAAATCATGAATTTTCCCTGTAGGATGATAAAACTCACAGGGAATATGCATTATTATAGTGCTAATAATGCCTGAAAATTTCATTAGCCTGTCTTGATTAGTGTATTTTTGGCAAATATTTTTTACGATCGGCACCCCCCAAAGTGGAGCCTACCCGTCTTAATCAGTAATTAGTCACACTGATTATCCCTTCTCCAAAACACAGTCCCCCCACTAGGACACTCGGTCCCTAGGACAGTCGGCCCCCTCACTAGAACCGCCTGTTTAAAAGACAGGAGAACACACTAGCAAGCGCACACACAATTGTAAAGACAAAGTAAAAAAATTGAACATCTTTACAAAATGTCAAACAGACAACAAGCCATCCCTTTGGCTAAATTATAATAACTCACCCATTGCAGCCTGGAACTTTAATACTTTAACAATTATCACTTTCGCAGAGCTATCCCAGCATTCTGCCTTTTCTCCCGTAGCTGTCTCCTCAGTTTCGTACACACGAATTCACAATCTTCGGTAACTGGTCACAGCCAGTTTTCAAAGGCACCTTGAACAAGCCCTCAAGAACTCACATGAACATTGACCTGCTTAAATAAGCATCTTCGTATCACACCCTCCCAGAAATCATTTTTCAGCTTTCTCAGGTCATCGCTTCGGACTCTGTCTCTATGGGAAGTTAAAAGGGAACAGTCTTCACATTCCAAGAAATGTCACAACGATACATATCATCAGACTTTATTTATGACATATATATATATATATATATATATATATATATATATATATATATAGTATATATATATATATATATATATATATATATATCAATATATGGATATATTTATATATATATATATATGGCCTAATTTTATCTAAATTTCTCTCATCAACATATTCATCAACACGCAATAATTGAAAATGTTAAGATGCATCATTCCTCCATATTCAGGAAGCAAAACCGCCAGTAACAAACACTTGCCCAGTCGTCCTTCTGCAACTTTTTTTTTTTTTTTTTTTTTTTTTTTGAGGCGCAGCTTTTATATTATCCACTCAGTTTCTCTTTTGCTTGTCAGTGTTTTTATTATAGACGTGGGAGTGTGGCAGTTAAAGGACTCTTTTGTTCGGCTTTACGAGGGACTTCAAGTCCCTGGAATGAGGCTGTCGGGAGCTCTAAAAGTTCAGTTCTCTCTCTCTCTCTCTCTCTCTCTCTCTCTCTCTCTCTCTCTCCCTCTCGTTTATTGTTAGTTTACCTCTGTTTGGGAGGGAACGCTTCCTCCTATTAGCGTAACAGTTTTGGCAACGGCAAACGTATGATTTCTGACAAAGGTGAATGGAAATAATAAAAGTACTTGTAGGTTCAATGAATGGTTCCTTATCAATATTTAGCAATATCCCTCTCCTAATCACATCATTAATCAACAGTTTTCCTTTTTTTTTCATATACTTTCTCTGCCCATAAATATAATTTTCCAATAGCTGTCGCTCAATATTTTATTGACACTAGAAATAGCATCATTAATTGATGTCTATGTTTTCTTTTTACAAAAAACCGGGTATAATAAAACAAAGCGTAATTTTTAAATCTTGGGAAAATACAGTCCAAAGAAAAAGCATAAATGTAATCAGAATTATCAGAACGAATTAACTCCAGCCAGATGTGAAGCTGTTTTTGCATCAAACACTGAAACATATCTTGCCGCTGAAAACATTTAAGTTCACTTCAAACATTTTCCGAAATGAACCTTCCTATTACCACTTTTGTATACTTCGTAAACGGGCAAGATTACAATCATTATATATTTTGGTTTTCATCACTAATTTTGCAATAAAAAATAAAACACAAACACTTAAGCATCCTCATCCACACGCACGCACACCCCCCACCACCCACACACACACACATACATACATAAAGTATATAAACTCGTATAATTATGTGTGAGATCTTACACATCCGATGTGTATAAATCATTATCTCTGAAAACAAATTAACATATTTCGCTAGAACCCTATGATTATATGAAGCTTCTTCCCAATACTGTACCTAAAGGAAGTACGGAGATATAAAATGCAGTTCAATTCTTATCTCGAATCTTTATAACGAGGGAGAGAGAGAGAGAGAGAGAGAGAGAGAGAGAGAGAGAGAGAGAGAGAGAGAGAAGGGTGAGGGGGGGGGGGGGGGGGGGGGATAACGGAAGACACTCACTTCCTCCGAAATAAGTCTTAAGAACCTTTAACTCGTTCGAGATTGGAAAACGTGAACCTGGCGATATCTTTCAATCTCCTTCATAAGTTAGTGCGGGGATATTTCCGTGATCTAGATTAGAGGATTCCCAATATACCCTGGTCATCAGATACTGCTTTTGTCATCGTATTTTCTTCGCGTTCTTTAGAGGACGTCCTATTTAGGAGTGGTCGATTTCTGGATTAGGAAACAATGTTGGAGAATTGGGGATGGGCCTCATGTCATGTTTCATTCGAGTCTCGGGCTTGTTTAGATTGGGAGAATTTGTTTCTTTTCGCGAGTTTATGTTTAGGATTCAAAGCTATCTGAATTTACAAAACAATGAAAATCATCGTGCAAACATTTCAAACACACACACACACACACACACACACACATATATATATATATATATATATATATATATATAGATAATTATAATATATATATAATATATATATATATATATATATATATATATATATAGATATCATATATACTACAGATATAGATACAAATATTATATATATATTATATATATATATATATATATATAGATATATATATAATATACATATATAGAAAAATTATATATACATACATATAATATCTAGATATATATATATATTATATATATATATATATATATAGACTATACATATATATATATATACTATATATATATATATATATATATATATATATATCTATATATACATATATATATAGATTATATATATATATATATATATAGATATATATAATATAATATACATATGATATATTATATATATATATATATATATATATATATATATATATAGATATATATATATATATATATATAGATATAATTACATATATACTATATAGATATACAGATATATATATATATATATATATATAATATATATATATATATATATATATATATAATATATATATATATATATATATATATATATATATATAATTTATATATATATATACATACTATATAGTATATATATATATATATATATATATATATATATATAATAATATAATATATATATATATATATATATATATATATATATATATTTCTACGTCTATAGAACGCCTCGCCTTCCCAGCAGAGTTTTAGTGATATTAATTATAAAAGAAGCAGCCATGCCTTCTCCTAAAGCGACTGTTGTTGGGAGAGTGGGCATGTCGTAGGGAGGTATTTCCGGTCTGACGGAAGCTTAGGGTAAGAGAGGCAAGTCACAAGAGTAGCTAGGCTTCGAGATGGATTTTAAGGACTTCTACAATAAGACCTATTTTCCTTCCCAATTTGCTGGCGTTGTGTTTACCACTTTTCAGGCGATGCTCGAGGCGGTCTTTGGAAGCCCCGTGATTCAGAAACAACCAGTATCGCTCTCAGTCAACTGCAGTCAGTGGTCCAGGACAGATGTCCAGCCGGCCAGCCTCCCAAACTTAGGCCTACCAACGGCGTACTGGTGGACACGAACCCCAGACCTGAACAGAGGTCAGGCCGCATTCTTCTACAACGATACACTGAATATTGCATCCAGGTACGTCTAAGAGTGTAAATTTCAACCCAGCACCTTTTACTACCATAAGACTCTTGCTAAATTCATTTTCAATTCTCATTTTTACCCCTTCTACATCAAAAGCCCTTTGTCCTCATCGGGCCACATGCTTCCCTTTGTGACTTGTTAAAGACCAAGCTTTCGTGCATACCTCAGTGAACCATTCGAGTTTACTTTCCCCAGTGTTAGAGAATTAATCAGCCTTAATCAAAGCAAGAAGTCATTTTTTCTTTTATCACGTTTAATCTGGGATTCTTTTCCAGATTCCATGAGTCACGTGCCGTCTCTCTGCCCGCAAGTGTGCATTACCCGAATTTATGAAAATCAGCTTGAATGACATAAGTTGGAGCCATCATTTACCTTTCCTCCAGGCCAGCACGGGCCTTTTTTGTAAGTAAATAGCTGTAAAGTAACGAGCTGAGTTTTCTGGCGACCTTTTCCTCTAAAGAAGTATTCATTAATAATCAGTTTTACGGTAAGTTCAATTAATTTCAACTGGTCTTCCTTCAATTATTTCCGTTTACGTATCTAGCTTCTCTCAAGGCCAGCTAAATACGTAAAAGTGTCGACGTTGCCACGAACCTGGCTCGTAAATCGCATTATCCGTTGTAAAACGTAAACTGTAAATTATTTTACAAAAAGTAAATCAAGCACACTTGCAGGGAAAGAAGGCACACTGACTCATGGTAAGGTATTCTATTCATTAATATGATTATTCTATAACCAATGTTAGCTTAAGGTACGTTTAAGTATTTTCTGGATGAAGTGTTTAAAAGAGCGTAGGTAGAAATCTTATTATTGTAACGGCCAGAGCGCCGAGCGAATTCTGTTATTTTGTAAATCACTTTGTTCTTGTAGGAGCTCACACGAACACGTGTGCAGATAGATGCCAGAAAGGACCAGATCAAACTAGGA
Source organism: Macrobrachium nipponense (assembly GCF_015104395.2). NCBI lineage: Eukaryota > Metazoa > Arthropoda > Malacostraca > Decapoda > Palaemonidae > Macrobrachium > Macrobrachium nipponense. Next base: position 33,195,902 of record NC_061109.1, read on the forward strand.
AGTGCTTTGCCAGGGTTTATTGCTATATTAGAAAGCCTAGCTAGTTAGGAGTGTTTTACTAATAGTTACGGCAAAGAAGTGTACAATTCTTTTGTCTGTGATATGTTAGGGAATCCATTTTTAACTTAGTTTTCATTCCAAGTGTTGGTAACCGCTTACCTCTCAGCTTAATTCAGCTTAGAGCACTCTCGCGCCTGCGCGGTCTCAACCAGCCTTCGTTTTCGCTCACAGCGGCAGCCATGTTTGTTATCTCTTTCAGAATTGTCTAAACCATTTAAGCAAAGTAACGTAAGTCTCAAAGTTTTAACGTAAATAATATCAATCTCGGTACTAGTATCTATCGTTCTGCCAGAGAAATTAACGTAATTCGCCTTGAATAAGAAAGTAGAATTTTGTGTTGTAAATTGCCTTCGCGTTTACAGAGAATCAGCTGTTTTGAACGACATGCTGTGCGCTAGCAGCGCTACCCAGCTCCCTCACGTGTTTCACCTCGCATCGCTCACTCGCGCGCTGAGCGAAAATTTCATTTCACTTCGTACTTAACGTAACCTCATTCACAAGTGTTTGCTAACATTTTCATTTTAAAATCCTTACCGTCATTTCACTGTTCACAGGGACCTAGTAATCTTACATAAAGTTAACGTAAATCTCAAGTAGAGTAAATCACAAGAATTGTTAACGTAAAACGCGTCTTTGTAAAATTCATATTGAAACGCAAATAATTTTCATAAGCGCAAGCCGCTAACATTAACGTAAACATATTTCACCGCGAGCGCGTTATCATTTTCATAAAACGTTATCCAAAGCAATTCTTTCATTTCATGTTAACGTAAGTAAATCATTTAACGCAAGTTGCGTCATATTAAACTAACATTAGTAGTTCAATTCAAATATAAGGGAGTTCATTCATATATCATTTTTCACCCTCTCCGAGAGAGAGAGAGAGAAGAGAGAGAGAGAGAGAAAACCAGAAAACCCAAAACCCAGTATTCACGAAGCCAAGAGTACTGCATCTTAACATTAATTATAGCATGCAGAATTAACATTATTTTAGTCTCTTGTGTCTTTCATTTACACAGCGTGATACGTACGCGCATGTGTCCATTGCAGTTTGCAAGCATTTATTTATTTCATTTATCGAGTACTTCAGCGAGGGACTGAGCATTTCTAAAATTTCCATTACCTTTCGTTACCCGAGTGGTCTTTTCATTTTCTTTATCACGAAAGACTTGCGTATACCGCAAGCACAATTCGCACCGTGTGCCACGCAAATTCATTACTTCCAGACAGGGAAGTCGTTACCAGTTTAGGACTGGCCACCACCAGTGCACGTCAGGTTTTACCATTTCACAGTGCCACTAATTCTTGACACTGTCCATCGACTGGCTGCTGAAGTACTCCCACCTTTTACTTTCTCTCCTCCACCATTACACTCTGCCATGAGCAGTGCCATTTCACTTCAGTATATTTAAGTATACTGCATGTAGTGTCCGGGACACACCAGCACGATACCAGTGCTCCAGCCTCCAAAAGGGCCATTGCACCTGTACAGGCCGTACAGGTAGCCATTAAACCTGCGTGTCCGTCCTTACGGAACGCCCAAGTAACTAGTGTGTCTGTGTACAAGGGTCAGTGATCCTTCGGAACACTCAACCAGGGAACGCCTCCCGAAGTGCCGCAATACCAGCCCTAAGTGCTGACAAACCTGCGTGTCCGTCCTTACGGAACGCCCATTCATTAGAGTATCCACCATTTTGGATCACTGCCCAAGGAACGCCTCCTCATAAGTGCCGTGCACCTGTATTGGACCTACAGGTAGCCCATTCCAACGTCTCCCAAGTTGGGAACGCCCGTAAGTGTGAAGTACGCCGCACACTTCATTCGATTTTTCCACCTCATCAGAAGGTGCCATTCACAAAGTGCCACCGAGCACCCAGTCTTTTCAGACTTTTCATTACCACATTGCAGAACCCATTTCCAAGTGAGTGCCACTTTCCACAGTAGGCACTCCCCTTCCATGCAGTACCCTTTCCTGGCCATTATTTTCATTTTCCTCCGAGCCTCTACTGCAGCCTAAGGGAAATGTCTTCCCCTGCTTCCCGCGACTTCTTTGCCAGAGAGCTAGAGAAGCTCGGAGCCCTCATAACTCTGGGCAAGGAGGCTGGTTACACTGGACCAGCACTTGACCAGTGGATAAAGACGCAGCAGGCTGCCGCGCGCCTGCAAGAAAAGGAAGAAAGAGAAGCAGAGGAGAAAGCCAGAGAAGCAGAGAGAAAGGAAAGAGAAGAAGAGAGAAAGCATGAGCTAGCTCTCCTAGATGACGCAATCTCTCTGCTAGTTTCTAAGCCCCAGACCATGAGCTGCACTCCCGGTAAGAGGTGGTTGCGGAGGTTCTGCACCACTTGTTGTATGCGTGGGCATGCTGGGGATTCCGACCAGTGCCTAAATCGATCTCTACCTTGGGAGGAGAGCTTCCAGGGTGAACTTCTCCAAGGCTACCATATAGCCCTGCCTGATGAACAGTCTCCTACGGCCTATCAGTGGGTACAAGTCATGGCCGACACCGAAGCCCAGGTCTCCCTTATTTCCAGAAAGGCTTTGCCTAGGGGTGCCAAAATCCAGACGAACGAAGAAATTCAGTTTGAATGGATTGACGGTAACCTCTATTCTGTTCCTTCGGTCCTTCTGAATGTAAAAATGCCCTTTCTGGACCAGGTGACCAAGGAAACCACATTGTGCCGCCTGGGCGTAGTTAACCAATTTCATGATGTTTATCAGGTGATATTGGGCCGAGATTTACTTAAGCCGTATCTCCCCTGGACGCAGTTCCCACTACCAGATGCACCAGATCCCTGCAGCATGCCTCATAATCAATCATCAGTTTTAGATTCAGAGGCTAGTGCCTCCGATGTCCCAGACATCCCTTTTATTTGTGAACCTGGCCCTGACCCAGTGTCAGAGCCCGAAGTTTCTTCCGCATCATCTCAGCCTCTTACCATCTTACCGCCTACCTCCTCCACTTTGAAGAGGTAAGCCCACCAGTTAAACCCCGGACTTGTTTCGAGGGTGATTCAACGGAGGATTCCTTAACCTCCCTACCTCAAATCACTGCCAGAGAGGACTCTTCACCTGTGCCAGAGCACACTGCCAGCCTGGGTGACTCCGCAGATTCGCAACCTGTGGGGCCATCTCGGCCTTCTCATCCAGTGCCACGGAACAGGTTCTGGAACAAGTTCTGCCGAGACTGTGGCCGCAAGGGTCACATGTCTGCCAACTACGGAGGGTGCGCTAATCATAATATTCCTGCCATCGCAATGGCCGTTATTAATCCTTCTTCACTAGGACCCCCAGCTAAGGGCCCTATAACCGTCGCACCCCTCCAAAGCCATTATCAGCCAAGCCACGTCAGAGCCTACGATGACTCTGGCGCTCAAATCTCCCTGATACGGGAAGACCGAATCCCCCGAGGGGCAAACGTCGATAGACGTCACTTAATAACCATAGAAGGTATCAACCATATCAAGCTGATCCTTCCGACAGTCCAACTGAGGGTCACCAGACCTAAGTTCTCCAAAGTATGTACCCTTGCAGTTGCAAGCTACATTCCAGGAGGTTAAGACCTCCTCCTAGGCAGACATGAAGTCTCCCTCGCATTCCAAAAAGCCTAGGGGTCCTAACCCCACAACAAATCACTCCAAAGCAAGGAGTCATGGAAATTCTACTTCCTCCAGGAAGTACGTCCACCACAACGTCTCCCCCCAGTTACCAAGGAGGGAGATTGACCATTCACAGTCCCGTTGCAAAACCTGCAACGTAATAGGGCACTCCACGAATTGGCCTAGGTGCCCTAGCCCACTACCAGCAGCGGACAATGTCCATTTTCCACAAGGCTTAGCCTTCAACAAGAGACAGGAGCCTCTGTCTCCCATTTCCAAGGGCACGCTGAGAGGTACTGCACCTCCGGTACCCGCCACAGTTCCAGTCGACCTCACCTCTCTGCCAGTGCCACTTGGCAGCACTGGGCAGTGCCAAGCTCCGTCCAGCCTGGACGTAGAGCCACCACCGAACTTGACCTCTGCGCCTGGCCCTGAGCTAGCGCCGGCGCCTAACCTAACCAAGGATCCTCCTACAGGAGATCCTCCAACAGGCATGGAGCTTACCGCAGCCCATGGCCAACCCAAAGTCCATGAGTCTTCTTCACCCTCACCACTGTCACCCGAGGATGAACCTCCGGCAGACCTAACATTCATACCTCCTCTGGAAAACCAGGAACTGCCCGACCAGGAGTCAGCCTGGAGTTTTCCCCTTACGATGGCTGTTGCAGCAGCCGGAGTGAGGGCCTCCCCTGCAGTAGGTTCCACCTCTACGACGGTTGCTGCAGATACCGAAGTAGGGTGTTCTCCTGAAATCCCTCAGGCTACCACTGCCTCTGCTCCCTGCCGGCGTTTTCTGGCCTTTTACCCAGAGTCGGTGCTCCGTCTACTCCTAGGACTGATATAGCCAGTACCTGGAGGAATAAGAAAAAGAAGAAGAAGAAGGGACGTAGCAAATCATTAACACACTAACCACTAACCAAAGAGCCACATGCTCTCCTTGACACCTGTGCCCGAGGTACAGTGTCGCATTCAATTGCAGAGTGATCCTGGCACCTACCCAGAGAAGGTAGCCAGCCTGATCTCTGCCAGTAGAACTAACCCTCTAACCCCTAGAAATTGTGATACTAACACTCATGTAAATGGCATAATTACCTCATTACATTTCCATCCTGGTAATGCACTAACCACTCATCATCCCCACGCGTCATTACCTCTCATGTATTTTAACAGTTCCGTCGCTGAACTACTGCTGTGCGTACCACACTCTGGAATGATTGTGTCTCCCTTTAACTGTATTGAGTAGGTTAGGCTAATGATTTAGTACCAGGGCATTTCGTTAGTAGAAAGTAGAATTTTCAAGTAACCTTATCTAGGGGTAGAGTAGACTGTCGTCACAGACAACCCGTAGTTATTACTTAGGCTAGATTACATCACTGCATTAAGTTAGTACACTTAGCATCTTTGCCTATAAGTTAGGTAGGCCATTGTAGTCAGCCGTATCGCTGCTCAAAAACCTTGAAGTTAGAGTAGGAAAACTGGGTAGTCGAGGCGATCAACTTATTTAAGCCAAGACCTTCACGTCCAAAAGGGAGTGAATGCCTTCTTAACAGGGGGAGCTGCTACGTCTATAGAACGCCTCGCCTTCCCAGCAGAGTTTTAGTGATATTAATTATAAAAGAAGCAGCCATGCCTTCTCCTAAAGCGACTGTTGTTGGGAGAGTGGGCATGTCGTAGGGAGGTATTTCCTGTCTGACGGAAGCTTAGGGTAAGAGAGGCAAGTCACAAGAGTAGCTAGGCTTCGAGATGGATTTTAGGGACTTCTACAATAAGACCTATTTTCCTTCCCAATTTGCTGGCGTTGTGTTTACCACTTTTCAGGCGATGCTCGAGGCGGTCTTTGGAAGCCCCGTGATTCAGAAACAACCAGTATCGCTCTCAGTCAACTGCAGTCAGTGGTCCAGGACAGATGTCCAGCCAGCCAGCCTCCCAAACTTAGGCCTACCCCACGGCGTACTGGTGGACACGAACCCAGACCTGAACAGAGGTCAGGCCGCATTCTTCTACAACGATACACTGAATATTGCATCCAGGTACGTCTAAGAGTGTAAATTTCAACCCAGCACCTTTTACCACCATACGACTCTTGCTAAATTCATTTTCAATTCTCATTTTTACCCCTTTCTACATCAAAAGCCCTTTGTCCTCATTGGGCCACATGCTTCCCTTTGTGACTTGTTAAAGACCAAGCTTTCGTGCATACCTCAGTGAACCATTCGAGTTTACTTTCCCCAGTGTTAGAGAATTAATCAGCCTTAATCAAAGCAAGAAGTCATTTTTTCTTTTATCTCGTTTAATCTGGGATTCTTTTCCAGATTCCATGAGTCACGTGCCGTCTCTCTGCCCGCAAGTGTGCATTACCCGAATTTATGAAAATCAGCTTGAATGACAAAAGTTGGAGCCATCATTTACCTTTCCTCCAGGCCAGCACGGGCCTTTTTTGTAAATAAATAGCTGTAAAGTAACGAGCTGAGTTTTCTGGCGACCTTTTCCTCTAAAGAAGTAGTCATTAATAATCAGTTTTACGGTAAGTTCAATTAATTTCAACTGGTCTTCCTTCAATTATTTCCGTTTACGTATCTAGCCTCTCTCAAGGCCAGCTAAATACGTAAAAAAAAAAAAAAAAATATATATATTATTATATATATATATATATATATATATATTATATATATATATATATATATATATATATATGATATATATCGATATATATATAGATATATATATATATATATATATATATATATATATATATATATATATATATATATATATATAGATATATATATATATATATATATATATATCTATATATATATATATATATATATATATATATATATATATATATATATATATATTATATATTATATATATATATATATATAGTATATATATATATATATATATATAGATATATAGATATATATATATATATATATATATATATATATATATATATATTATATATATATATATATATATATATATATATATATATATATATATATATATATATATATATATATATATATATATATATATATATCTATATATCTATATATATATATATATATATATATATATATATATATATATATATATATATATATATATATATATATATATATATATATATATATATATATATATATATATATATATATATATATATATACTATATATATATATATACTATATATATATATATATATATATATATATATATATATATATATATATATATATATATATATATATATATATATATATATATATATATATATATATATATATATATATATATGATATATATATGTATATATATATATAATATATATATATATATATATATATATATATATATATATATATATATATATATATATATATATATATATATATATATATATATACATATATCGAGCTACGAATGTCCTTTAATATCCAATTCGCTCTACCTCGGAATGTAATATATTTTTCATATATGTTTAACCGAAAGGGAATTGCCGGCCGACGGGCACGAACCATCGACATCTTGAATTCCAGGACTGGCAGTGAAGCCTTAAGCCCACCCCGCCACTGCAAGAGGATATAAGTTTATGCCACCTCCCACCTCAAATACCTGCCGAGTTCAGGTATTTTTAGTTTTGGAGACTGCATCAAACCCACCTCGTCCTCGGTAGGTTACTCATCTTCCAGGTGTGTCGGATTTTAGGTACTAATCTCTTTATAATACCTATCTGTCAGTTATACGACCTTTCTTGTATTGTCATTCCCTCATGTAAGTCAGTTCATCTGCTAAGTAAAGGAAGTTTGAACGTCGAAATATCTCACGGATACTCCGTTGTTTATTTTCCCTCGTGGCTTATACCTTTATTTATGGATTTATCATGTTCCTAACTTTCGTGATTCAGTTATACATACATACATACATATATATATATATATATATATATATATATATATATATATATATATATATATATATATATATATATATAGATAGATAGATAATTCGAGTTACAATTGTCTATATGAATCATGGTGATGTGATAATCATTCATTACAAGGCTACGTGGGTCAAACGTTTGAATTGGCTAACATGGTAGAGGGGGTTTCATATCGATTCTAATTACGAAAACACCGAGTTCGACGGTGAATTTGTAAGGCCAGAATCGATATAAACTTATAGCCTCTCTGTTGGCCGACTTGATAACGTCACTAGGCTGTCCTGATTTTGTTCTCGTCCACTGGACGGTGGTTCGATCCCAAGAGAAGACGAAATTGTTATCAACTAAAAATTCCCCTTCGGTACATATATGAAATATATCAATTCCGAGGTAGAGAGAATTAGATATTAAAGGACATTTGTAGCTCGAATGATCTATAGGAATCACAGTGATGTGATAATTATTCATTACAAGGATACGTGGGTCAAACGTTCGAATTGGTTTAACATGGTAGAGGGGGTTTCATATCGATTCTAATTACAAAAACATCGAGTTCGACGGTGAATTTGTAAGGCCAGAAATTATATAAACTTATAGCCTCTCTCTTGGCCGACTTGATAACGTCCCTAGGCCATCCCTGATTTCGTTCCCATCCACTAGACGGTGGTTCGATTCCATGAGGGGACGGAATTATTATCAACTAAAAATTCCCCTTCGGTACATATATGAAAATATATCAATTCCAAGGTAGAGTGAATTAGATATTAAAGAACATTTGTAGGTCGAATGATACATACATATATATATATATATATATATATATATATATATATATATATATATATATATATATATATATATCTATATATATGTATTCTTATGTGTAAATATACATGTAATGTATAAATAGATATATATATATATATATATATATATATATATATATATATATATATATATATATATATATATAAATGGATGTATGTATGTGTGTGGTGTGCCATATACACTTTTGACATGCATCAAGCAGTTTCAACCAAACTTGGTATGCATATAACTTAGGATCTGGGAAAGAATACTGTGGGGTTAAGACATCATTGGCAACAAAGGGGGTTTGTGGGGAGGGATGTGGGAAAGAGGTTAAAATACAAATATTAATGTCTAATCCATGGGTAATGAGGTCGTTCAGATTAATTGTGACACTCCTGATACCCTTCAAGTCAAATTTCAATCCCAATAGGGATGAGGTAGGGTTGAAAAGGGGTGGAAAGGGGCTGACATAAAATTAACCAAAAAGACTGATTATATTGTCTGAGTCATAGTTTTCAAGGTCGTTGAGATGAATAATGACACTCCTGATGCCCTTCAAGTCCAAGTTCAGCTCCAATAGGGAGGGGTTGATGAAAAGGCGTAAGAAAGGGATGATTTAAAAATAACTGTAAACATCAGATATTAATGTCTTATCCATAGATGAATAGTGACATTCCCAGTGACCTTCAAGTGTAAGTTCAGGCCCAATATGGAGTAAGGTGAAAGGGTAGGAAAGGGGTGACATGTAAAAATAACATAAAACAACAGATATATAGTGTATAAACCATAGTTTTCTTGGTCGCTGAGGGGATTAGTGCCACTACTGATGCCTTTTAAGCCCAAGTTCCGCCCTGATAGGAAGGGGAAGGGGATGAAAAAAGTTGGGAAAGGGGTGACATAAAAAATAACTGAAAACAACTCAAATTAGTGTCTAAATCATAATATTATTGGCCACTGGGATGAATAGTGATGCTACTGATGCCATTTAATTGCTTGTTCAGCCACAATAAGAAGGGATTGAGAAGTGTGGGAAGGGATGACATGAAAAAAGATGATAGATTTTCGTGTCTAATCCAGTTTCCAAAGTTTTTGAGATGAATATTGACACTTCTCATGCCTTTTAAGTCCAAGATTAACCCTGATAGGAAGGAAATTGGAAGGGCTGGGAAGGGGCTTTCATGTAAAAATAAAGGAAAATTACAGATATTAGTGTCAAATACATAGTTTTTGAGGTTACTGAGATGAATAACAACACTTCCGATGGCCTTCAAGTCTAAGTTCTGCCCTAGGAATTGGTGGTGAGACGGGATGGGAAAGGGATGATATGTAAAAATAACAAAAAATTACAGATATTACTATCTAATTTATACTTTTCAGGGTTGCCAAGACAGGATAATGACACTACCAATGTTCTTTAATTCTAAGTTCAGCCCCGATTGGAAGAGGGGGTGGGAATGTGGTGACATCGAAAAATAACCAAAAACTACAGATAGTAGTGTCTAAACCATAGCTTTTGAGGTTGTTGAGATGAATAGTGACACTCCTGATATCCTTTAAGTTCAAGGTCAGCCCCTATAGGAAAGGGGTGTGAGAAGGAGTTGGAAGGGGTTGACATGTAAACATATCAAAAATGGCACATTAGCAGAAGCATGTGTTTAACAGCATATGTTGGTGGTGATGGATTTTAAAATGAGAAGTAGGAAACCGAAGAAGAGAAAGAGAAGATCAAGATTTAAGATTTAGGACTAAAGGATAAAAGGGGCAGTAAATTAGGAGGACTGTGAGAGAGATGTGGCGGGAAAGGGGGAACGTAGAATTTGGACACGGTAACTGTGTGGAAAATATCTGGGCAGACATGAGAGAAATATGTGTTAGGGAAGCAGAGGAACTGGTGGCAAAAACCAGCAGATATGGAGTGTCGAGAGGAAAAAAGCAGTGGTGGAGTGGAGAGAAGCAAAAATCAATTAAAAGAAAATCAAAAGCATTTAAGGACTGGGAAGGAGGGCATACACAAGGTACAAAGGAAAGGTAAAGAGAAAAGGAAAGAGAGGTGAGGAGGGTAGGTATGTCTATTGGAAGAGCAGTTGAATGAAAAACTAGGAACAAGAGAAGGATAAAAGAATAACTATAAGATTTCAAACTTGGGTGTCATTAAGAATAGTGACGGAAATATGTTGTATAGAGATTAAGACATTAAGAGGAGATGACAGAGAGTATTTTGAACAACTGTTAATTACTGAAAATGAGAGAGGAGATAGGAAAATCACAGAGGGTGGTAGGACCAGTGATGGAGATACAGGATACAAAAGTGAAGAGAGCATTAAGGAAAATGAAGAATAGCAAAGCACCAGGTCCATCGGAGTTCCAGATTTAAATGATCAAATTACTTGGTACAGAGAAGGAGAAATTTATAGATCCAGAGAAAGCATATGATAGAATCCCAAGAGAAGTGATGGTTTGGTGTTCGAGGAAACGGAAAGTCCCAGAAAAGTTGGTTAGTCTGGTCGAAATTATATATTAAGGAATGAGCACTAAAATAATGACCGCAGTTGGGAAACAGAAAACTTTGAAGTTAGTGTTGGCTCAAACCAGGGGTCAGAATTTGGCCCATTTTTGTTTGTGCTGGCAATGGATGTGTTAAGTGAAGTGATCAGGAATGAAGAGCTGTGGGTTTTCTTGTATGCCGATGATCTGGTGATTACTGCTGAAAATGAAGAGGACCTACAGAGAAGGGTTGGAGAGTGGCAGGAGTCTTTAGAGAGGGGTGGCTTAAAGGCGAATGTGAATGTACTGGTACTTTTGTAAATAGGGAATCTACGCCAAGGCTTAAAAGTTTAATGTTGTGAAATGGTATATGTGCTTCTCTGAATTTGTAACAAAAATCTTCCGAATGTTTAATGTGACTGGAAGAAAAAGTGCCTAAAAAAGGGGAAAGGAGGCCAGCTAGAAATTTTATAATTGAAAGCTCTGGCACATGAAATGATGGGTCTGAATGGAAGATTGTCTTTGTGAGTTTTGGGAAGCACATTAAAGTAGGGGAGTTTAGGATTAATTACTTTAAATTTCTCTAATAGTTCAATACTCTTTTTGTCTTGGCCAATTAATCTTACTTTCCGAAAAAATTCTTGTGCCAGAGCTTTCAATTGCAAAATTTCTAATGGTTAGCTGGCCTCCTTTCCCCTTTTTTAGGCCCTTTTTCTCCCAGTCACATTATACATTCGGAAGATTTTTGAGACAAATTCAGAGAAGCATATATACAACTTCACAACATAAAACTTTTAAGCCTTGACATAGATTCCCTATTTACAAATGTACCAGTACAGGACGTCCTTCAGTTTTTGAGGGAAAAATATCCCATTGGTGCTTGACAAAATAATAAAGTTAGTTGAATCATGTGCATCTATTAACGTATTTTCATTCGGAGAATCATTCTATAAGCAATATACAGTATGGGTAGTCCTTTAAGTCCTGTTTTAGCCAATCTGTACATGGAATACTTTGAAACTACAGTAATAAATGCAATGAAACCTAAAAACATGCTGTGGATGAGATATGTAGATGATATTCTAACATTTTGGGATAATAGGTGGGGTAATTTTAATGAATTCCTTTCAAAATTGAACGCATTAGTGCCCAGCATCAAATTTAAAGTTGAATGGGAAACAGACAACAAAATTCCTTTTCTTGATGTTTTAATAATCAGAGACACGACAGGATACAAATTTACCATATGCAGAAAACCAACGTTCTCACTTTCATACAATCACTACTTTTGCTATCACAACATTGCTATCAAGATGGGTGTAGCCAGCAATCTGTTCTTAAGATCATTACGAATTTGTTCCCCAAATTTCCTGGAAAAAGAATTTGAACTAATTCATAAGCAAGTTTCGTTTTTAAAGTATCCTGACCATATAATGGAGAAAGCAATTGACAAAGCAAATGTAATTGTCTACCGACCCCCTCAAGACAAGACCAGAGAGACACCCAACAATAAAATAAAAATTCCTCACCTGGACAGGAATAAGACAGTGACTCAGACCCTCGGTAAATCTAACCCTTTTGCACTTACTTACCAAAACACCTTAGTCAAATCCATAATTAACGTCCAACAAAAGACATCCCCCAAGGAAATAGGGGTTCACGAAATCCCTTGCCAGGACTGTGACCAATCTTACATCGGATTTACAGGAAAATCACTTCCCCAGAGATTAATACAACACAAACGGTCAGTTAGGTATATACAACCGAACTCAGCTATTTTCAACCATATAAATGAACATAACCATAGAATAAACTGGAATTTGTCACCTATAATTCATAGCAGCAACTGCCAGTACAAAAGTCAAATGATGGAATCGGCCTTAATAAAAGAGAGGCAGGTAATGAACATCTCAAAAGGAGCATGGGATTCAAATGTGATTGACAAGATTTTCATTCAATCAATGCTTAAGAAGATTAAAGGAGGATTATCAGCGGGGGTGACCTAAATTGGCTTACCTGTGGATGGATCTCTTAGTATAAATACCATCTTTTCTGTAAACTTTTCTCATTCCGATACCTGAAGAAGGAGACAGCAGTCTCTGAAATACAGTACTTTTCTCTCTGTATTTTGGGGTTTTTATGGGCTCCTTTTATTAGATGGAATTCTGTTGTAACAGAATATTTTTACCAGTCATAATATATATATTATTATATATAATATATATATGATATATATATATATATATCTATCTATATATATAATATACTATATATGTATGTATTAATGTATATAGGATTATATATATATATATACTTATAATATATATATAATATAATATTATATGATATCATATATATATTATATAAGGTATATATATATATAATACATACATATATTATATATATCATATATAATATATATAATCTATTATATATTATATATATATATAGATTTATAATATATATATTATATAATTATACATATAAATAAATATATAATATATATATATAATTAATATTATATATATATATATATATATATATATATATATATATATATATATAATAATATACATTATATTATATATTAATATATATTATTATATATATAATTATATATATATTAATATATATAATATATATATAATAATATTAATAATGTGTGCGTGTATAATCTCTCTAGTTGGTAACTTTTGGGCAAGATGAATACTTTGAAGTCGTGCATGTACTATATTGAAAAATGAAGAGAGACAGTCCTGGATGAAATAGAGTTGATTGTTGTTTTTAATTGTATGGAAACATCTTAAGTAATAAATAAAATATATTGTAGACGTCTGCAAATATACCTAAACTGTTATATAGTTTGTACACTTATAACTGTATTTCTACAGGTTATGGTGTTATCCAAAATACTCAATTATATATTTCAGACATAGGGATGTGATAAAAATATTCTTTGTGCTTCTAAAACCATGTTATTATGCTGCCGTTCTATATGATATAGGATTAGTTACCAAGCGAGGATAATGGGACATGTACGTAACGCTGTATTGCAGAGGTGTTGGATATGTTTTGAGAATACTGGTTTGATAAACAGGATATCTTCGACTGTTAAGTATACGTTCCCCATTAGTTTTGGCACTTCTGCAGTTTTTTTTATATTCTATTATTTTTATACGCTTACCTTTTTAAATGCTCATTCTTGGGGAAAGTCCATTTACAACTATTTTCATCTTAGTTATTGTAATGATTTCTGTTATTACTCTGTATGTACATGTACGGAAGAAAGAAAGTATAGAACAAAAGAAAGATTTTTTGCTAACTTGCCAATTATGTTTATTTGGTTATTGGCTCCCAATTCAAGAATAATTATAGAAGTCTCTTTTATTAAATTCAAGGAGGACAATTAAAGGGGTTTCGAAGGGAAAGACAAAACGAGTTGATGGGAATGTAAGGGGAGCACAACAATAATCATATTGTGGTAGAATTGACTGACTACTATTAGTAATGCATATGAGGATAATGGGAAAGCGCTGAATGACTGGATAAAAGGATTAATTGTTCCGTTGTAAAAACTCTTAAAGGTCAGAGGAATTGTAAAAAATCAATATCTTTATAGCAGGGTGTTGAATGAGAAAGTGGCAGATAAAATTACTGATATGGTAAAACAGAGATGGTTTTGACAACAAAGGGTGTCTGGGCATGAAGAAATTGTTGCTGTATGTGGTATAAATGGATCTACAAAAAGCCTATGATGAAATTGCTACATGTTACATGGAGAGTGTTGAGGTTGTGTGGCATGAAGGATTAGCTGTTCAAAAAAGTAAAGTTTGTAAGAACATATAAATGGGAGAGTGGTTTGTCCGATGCAAGGAGAGACAGAGGAAGGTTGGCTATGCCGGAATAGCCGTTTAGATTTTTGTTCGCATTTGCTAGCTCCCATATCTGTACCATACCCACACTTACACCTATTCCCATACCCATATCATACTCATAGCTATACCCATACCCATACCTATGCTCATCCCATACCTATATCCATTCCATACCCATACCCATAATCATACCATACCCATACCTCCTTCCCCTCCTCAGTGCCTCTAGTGGAAAATAGATTCTCAGTGATGATCACCAGCCCTCACAAGTCTCCCGACCCTATCTCTCCCCCACTACCCCCTATCGCGGATGATGATGAGAATGATCATGAGGGGCCTGTCGGCTAGCAGACACAAGCAAGTAGAAAAAAGCAAAGAACCTCTCATATGCCTGCTAGACTGAAGCTCAACAATCGTGAATCACCTCGTCCGAAACCTGGAAACAGATGTCACGTTGGGATTCACAATTTACACCCATTGGTGAAGCTAGATGCAATAGTAGTGAGTCAAGTTTCTCATAGGTTGCGACGGCCCCTCATCTCCCACAAACTCCCATGTAAAATTAAACATAAAGTGGCAAATAGGATTACATGCCTTGTACTGAGAAAGCAGTGAGACAGAGAGTGAAAGAAGCAAGGCGAAAATGGAGAAAAGTAACTGTGGTTGATTTAGACAAGAAATTGACATTAAATCTCAAAATGAAGATTTATAAGACAGTTATCAGGCCTGTACTCTTATATGGGGTAGAAACTTGGGCACTTAGGAGGAAAGAGGAGGTACTGTTGGAAAGATCGAAATGATGATGGTGAGATGGCTTGCTGGAATATCACTACTGGAAAGGAGGGAGAGTCAAGATATAAGAAGAATGTGTTGTATATGTAATGTAAAGGAGAAGGCTAGAGAAGCTCATAAGACATACTATGGCCATGTAAAGAGAAGAGAGGAGGTGGAACCAATGAAGAAAGCTAAGAACATGCCAGTAATGGCGAAGAGGAATGTGGGACATCAGTGAATCAGATGGATGAATGTGGTTAGGAGGGATATGGGTGAGGTAGGATTAAGGGAAGAAGATGCAAGGAATCAAAATAGATGGTAAAAGTTTACTTGAGCGGGCGACCCTGCTAAACAGTGGGATTAATATGGTCAAAAGAAGAAGATAAAAGTCTCAAGATATTTATCTAACCCAGGACAAACCACCCCCAGGAGAACTTACTGACAGCCCATGCAGGGGTTTAAGCACAGGCTTGCTTCCTACCGCAAATGTCAGCCAACCTCCCACGGCAAGTGACCGCCCACTCCCACTAGCTAAACCCTCATCCACCCAAATAATCAACTCTCCCATCTTCCATCTTCGTGAGTTGCTATGGATACAATGTTTATAACTTCTTGGAATATTTTTGGCTTCAAGCGGAACATTACTCTCCTAACTATGTTCTGAAAAAATTTCAAAGGCGTCAATGATTGAAAAAAAAAAAAAAAAAAAAAAAAAAAACTTAAAAAAAAAAAAAAAAAAAAAAAAAAAAAAAAACACTCCTCTGGCTACATGACATTGTCATCTGTGATTCAGTACATGAAGACTTCAGAGCCTTTTTACCTCATCGACGTAAGTTACAGATCAAATCATAGCCAGTCACCCAAAATGGGGCCTTTCTATCCTGTGGCACAAATAGTTAGGCAATATGGTAAAAGTGATGACCTACAGGATAGATTGCTGGGACTTCAAGTGACAGTAGGGAACTCTAAGATCCTAATGATTAATGTTGATATGCCCTGGGAAGATAACAATGAGTTTTATTAATACTGCATGATCCTAGATGAGTTACACAGTATTATTCACGGTTCTCAAGCTGATCATGTTTGCATAATTAGGACCTTAATTCTCACCCCACAAAAACAATTTTATTACGAACTTACTAGCTTCTGTCAGAATCAAGCTCTCCAAAATAGGGATATATTGCCTTACTTTGTACTAACACAAAATGTAGAAATGTCCAACACAGGAGGGATCTGAAATAATTCTATTCGAACGTAATTTCCGCTATGCTTGCCTCCAGCAGTGCTATCTTTAGATTTCGTCAAGGTAACTCTCGTAGCTTACCTGGCTGGAATAACTTGGTTAAAGATATATATATGTGTATGTATGTATATATATATATATATATATATATATATATATATATATATATATATATATATATATATATATATAGATATTATAATATATAGATAATAGATAGATAGATAGATAGATAGATAGATAGATAGATGGTTAGATAGTTAGATAGTAGATATATATATATATATATATATATATATATATATATATATATATATATATATATATATATATATATAATATATATACATATATATAATATATAGATAGATAGTTAGATATATATATATATATATATATATATATATATATATATATATATATATATATATATATATATAGTATATATACACGAGAAATGATTTGTTCTGTGAAGGCAAAATTGTAGCCCGAGAGAAGGACACTTTACATCGCTAATGAGGCAGAGAGAGCGCAGCTCAGACTTGCTCTTAAGCACTGCAGAATAAATGAAAAGCAACTAGGTGCTGATGCAATGTTTGTAAATATAGAATTCGATGATTATCCTCGTCTTTGGAAAGACATTTAATCCCTAAATCCCACAACTAAAAAGCTATCACAGAGAGTAGGAGAAGCCGTCGGTGCCAAGGTTATAGCAAGAATGTGAGGCGATCACGTCAGCCCTATCCTTAATGCACAAACGATCAAGACTCCCGGAGGAATATAGATGACTTCCTTACTGATAACATTCAGTTTCAAATCACAGATTGTATTATGTCAAGTAACATTCAGCCATGCCATAAACAACCTCATCATCATCATCATCATCATCATCCAGGTGCCATATCCCAAAGGACGTCGGCAATCATGGCCCGCCATTCCACAATATTTCCAGCTCTCTGCAGCAACTGAACTGCAGACATTCTTCCTCCAGTCATTCTCACCAATCCATCCATATATTATTTTCTCGGTCTTCCTCTCGGTCTCCTTCCATTGATTTTTCTATGTGACCCACAAAACTCATGTGTCTACCTCTCACTGAGGCATAAAGCTCTCTCTCAACGCCTACTCTCTCTAATATTTCCTCATTAGTTTTCCTTTCTGTCTATGATATTTTTAACATCCTTCTCCTCGTCTGCCTTCCTCAAGGTCCACGTTTCACAGCCATACAACAATACAGACTAAACAAAACATTTCACAAACCTCCTTAGATTCATAGATTTTTCCGAGTTAGTGACTAATTTCTTGATCTTACCAAATCCATCTTTTGCCATGAATATTCTCTTCTTGATCTATTTCCGCATTTTCCATCACTTGTGACTGTGCACCCTAAATAATTAAAACTATCAGTTTATTTAACTGTTTCAGCATTAATTCTTATATCTACTCTTGGTGGGATTTCATCTATGGTGATAACCATGACTTTTGTTTTCTTAATATTTATTGACAGACCTCTTTCTCTGCTTGATTGGTGTAAAGTACTGATTAAAGCTACCTAGTAATAAATCGCCCGGCGGCGATGGTCTTCCAGCAGAAGCTTTCAAATTCTGCCACCTGATAATTCACCAGCTTCTCCCAGACTCCCTACTCTTAGTTCACTTAATATCATTAATCAAAAACAAGCTAAGGGATGCAGCTGACCCTGGCAATCATCGCCCAATTACAATCACTCCGATTGCATCGTTGATACTTGAGTGAGTCGGTTCCTCTAGTGAGACTTCTCCCCTTTCTACACACATCTGCCAACCAGTTCGGATTTAAAACAACTCAAGCAACACCTGTATCTACATCATGAAAATATTGCTGAAATATTACACATCATCAGCCTCTCCTGTTTTTTCCATGTTTTGTAGATGTGAGAAAAGCATTTGACAGAGTAAACAATCATCCTGAAGATCTTCCTGAAGCTGCAAAAAAGAGGCACACCTCTATGTTTAACTGACATTTTTTATTGTTCTGTGTCAAATGGGGGTAACGTAGTGTTGCAGACCCTCGGTTCTAAACGGGCTTTGGCAAGGGGGCATTCTTTCTCCATGTCTGTTTAATACGTACACAGACGCTCTGATTGTCAAAATGAACTCGCTCTCAATCCGCTGCACTGTCAACGAAACAACAATAAACAACCTCTATATGGTTCTAAATTCCCATCAGTACAATGTCTCCAGCGACTCATCGACACTTGTCGCCAATAAACAGAGGAATTTGGTATCCTATACAACGAAACTAAGTTGCAATGTACGTCGCTGCTCCCGAGATCGCTTAAGCATATTGCAGAACCATAAATTTTCCTCGGAAATCATCGGCTGGAATTCTTGCATAAATTTCCGTATTTGGGTCACGTTATCACGGACAACCTAAAAGATACAGCAGACATTGAACAGAGGCATCATAAACTATGTGGAACGGGCAACATGACTACAAGGAGGATTGACTACTGTCTCCTACAGTATATATATGGGTATTCCCTTTGGACGAACTATACCCGAGAGATGATGAGACATATCTCTGTTGTTCACAATGATATTTTTAGAAACAAACTGCCTGGATAATTTAAAAATTACTGTAAGGTAAATATTGTCAAGTCTGACCACCCGACTGAGAAAGAGCAGGAATTTGGTCATACAAAGCATCCTAAGCAGTGATGCACGAAGAAATTAATTGTAGGAAATATGGGAAAATGAGTCCTCTGTTCCCGAAATGACTTAATCTCTATTTTTGCCAGGGATTTTATTATTACTGTGAACATTATCAGTATAGAGTTTTCCTACTTTCAGTTTTCGCATTTTGTCTTCTGGACCTGACTACTGTAACCACGTGTGGTTCTTAGCTGGAATTTAATTATATACAATCTGTTCACTAATTGCTACCATTTTTAATGTTTTCAACTATTATTCTCAATATTATTATTGTTATTACCATTATTATTAATACTATCTTTTATACTTCTTCAGTTCATGGGTGGGGCTTAGATTACTGATGGTCTGAACACTTTCCTGTCCAAACCATCTGTATCATCAAAACTGAGTCGTGTTAAGTTGCTAACGATGGAAGGAAAAGATGTCTACAGTCAGTTTATTTTGTTGTGCAAATCCACACCAGAGTTATCTGACATGAGAAACGATAGATATATGAAGAAGGAAGAAATAAGCTGCATATGAAAAATTATTAGAATTTTACTGATGCTAATGTGGAAGGTTTCAAAAAAACTTAAATACATTGTGAAGCAACTTTATGAAGGAACTGAAAAATATTCATGATTCTAAGACTAGCAATGCATCGATTTTTCATGAACTTTCATTCCTGGATTTAGAAAAGCCGATAAGAAGCCGAAGTACGATGGAGTCTATATGCAGGTTATACTTTTATTGTTCAACAGTAATAACATTTATGTTTATAAATAAAGCTTATTTAGAAAAAAATATTCACAAAATTAGTTCCTGATAAATCCTGTATTAATGATAAAGCAACTTCAAAGCACTGTACTGGCTTGGTAAATAACAATAATAATGATTTCATCCATGGTTTATTGAGTTTCCATTTTTTCACTATATAAATGCATCTAGCCCCTAATCTGCAAACATATTTTACCATGTTACACTCCCCATTGAAAAAGTATGAACAAAATACATCTCTGATATACATCGCATTATTGGGTGGTCTATTGATATGTGGCATTTGCAACTGGTTTAGAGTAGACGATCAGCATGTGTGTCAGCACCTTCTACAACATTACTAGTTTCCATATTTTCCTACACAAAAAATCGTTGAGAGCAATAGGCATGTTCATTTTCTCGAATCAGAAAACTATGTACATAACAACCTGCTAATGTGTCGCGTGTCGCGGGATGCTTTATCTGGTGAAATATCTATCGGTTTTTGGAATACTGCAAATTTACTTGCATGAATTCCAAAAGCCTTTTCAGGGCAGAAATGAATCCTCTGACTTAATATGTTCATGACTTTCAGTGCTAACACAACACTGATGAATAGAATCATGTATCTCCATTAAATAATTTAAAAATAAACTGTGCATTAACCTAATTATAATTCCCTTTATGTATTTATTAATAAGCTTGAGTCATCCTGGGCCTCTACAAGGCTCATAGGGCAGGCAATTATGTCCTTTTTCTTTGAGAGCATTACTGATAACTTCACATGTTTCATGTATTAAGCTGATTGTAGATTTTGCTATAACTCCTGAGTATTGCAGGTCAGTCCAACTCCCTGTTGCCAAATAACAAAGTGTAATTGCCAGTCTTTCATTTGCAGGTACATTCCTGCATAACAGTATTTCTTTTTGCTATGTGAGGTCTCACCATTTCAAGTTTACTATAACTCTTAGCATTCATGGAAAAATAATTATTTAATGTCTTTCATTTCTTTTTCTTTTTTTATTTAAGATGCTTGAATATGTGTACGTCTCATGCTTTGCAATCCAATTTTTGGTCCACATTTTAAGTGTTTTTTGCGATTAAACCAATGTAATTACTATGTATGCTTCCCATACAATGTAGTTTCCCATACCACTGGTGAAGAGCTCAGTTATTTTGACATGCCACCCACTTCCCACCCACTTCTCACCCCATTCCCTATCAGGGCTGAATTTGGACTTATGGTTTTATGAGTGTCACTTCATTTCAGTGACCTCAAAAACTATGGATTAGTATTTAATGCCTGTTGTTTTCAGTTAATTTTTATGTATCTCTCACTACCCTACCAGGGACTGAATTTGGAATTGAAGGGCATCAATAGTGTCACTATTCATCTGAGAGACCTTGAAAACCATGGATTAGACACTAATTTTTTAAATTTTCAGTAATTTTTTGCCTTTCACCTCTTTCCCAACCAACCTTCCCTTTGGTGCCAGTGATGTCTTACCCTGACAGTTCTCTTTTCCGGATGGTAAGGTTGGTTTAATTGCTCAATGTTTTTCAAAGTGTATATGGCACATACATACATACATACATACATACACACACACACACACACACACACACACACATATATATATATATATATATATATATATATATATATATATATATATATATATATATATATATATATATATATATATATATATATATATATGAATATTTATCACATCACCGTGATTCATATAAATCATTCGAGCTACAAATGTCCTTTAATATCTAATTCGCTCTACCTCGGAATTGATATATTTTCATATATGTACCGAGGGGGAATTTTTTTAGTCGATAATGATTTCGTACCCCCATGGGATCGAACCACCGTCCAGTTGGACGGGGAACGAAATCAGGATCGGACAGTGACGCTGCCGAAACGGCTATCAAGAGAGGCTAAAGGTTTATATCGATTCTGACCATTTCAAATCAACGCCGATCTCGTTGTATTTGTAATTAGAATCGATATGGAACCCCCTCCACTATGCTAGCCGATTCGAGCGTTTGACCCACGCAGCCTTGTTATGAATATTTATCACATCACCGTGATTCATATAAATCATTCGAGCTACAAATGTCCTTTAATATCTAATTCGCTCTACCTCGGAATTGATATATTTTCATATATGTACCGATCCTGATTTCGTTCCCCGTCCAACTGGACGGTGGTTCGATCCCATGGGGGTACGAAATTATTATCGACTAAAAAAATTCCCCCTCGGTACATATATGAAAATATATCAATTCCGAGGTAGAGCGAATTAGATATTAAAGGACATTTGTAGCTCGAATGATATATATATATATATATATATATATATATATATATATATATATATATATATATATATATATATATATATATATATATATATATATATTACCTCATTCACTTATAAGATATAAAAGTCTCTTTGATATCTCACCATTAATTGTTGTACTTTTTGTTTTGAAAGATGCATTACATAACCGATTTCTTTTATTTCGTAGCTTTTTTTATGGCAATATCTCTACCTTCTCACATCAAATATCTTTTGTTTGTTCATGCGCTAAATTATTTTGCGTTATCCATTTTCCTTTATAGCCTTTTATTTCACTGCGATGTTGTTACCAAATATAAGCCCTTACTTTTTCAGTTCATTTTCTGGTATCCTTACCATATGTGTTACCTCAAAACGCTAAAGCTCTAAATTATGCTATTGCGATTTTTTTCTGCTTATCTTGTGTACAATAAACATATATTGTATACGCATTGATATTTTTGACATATAATACCTAAACAAACTTTTATTTAAGCTTAGAAGCGGCAAGAGAGAGAGAGAGAGAGAGAGAGAGAGAGAGAGAGAGAGAGAGAGAGAGAGAGAGAGAGAGAGAGAGAGAGAGAGAGATTTTCCTTTCTAGGTGAACTAAGCAAAAGGGCCATCGCAGATTACAAACTTCTGCAGCTGAGTTTAGAATACTTACTCCAACAGTTTGCGATATTTGCGGAATTTTTATCAATCTAGGATGCTGCTGATAGATTTTAGTCACATTCATGACATCGGTAATTATAAAAAAAGAAATCAAAGCTCTGTTCCAGATTCAAATCCAAGCAAAATATGGTCAATGACTCACTAGACTATGTTATTTCTTTGGAACAGCTTAATCGATATATTTTCATTTACGGGTGAAGTTTATTCAATTAGATCGGTCTTTCACTTTCATGTAACTTAGGTGTCCTCTTGACATTTACCGTTAACTGAAAGATCTACGCTAAGTTCAACGAGATTTTATTTTTAACTATCCAGCATAATGCGCTCCACTGACACTTTTTCTCACAATTTCAGTAGTCCAATAAGTTAAATTTTCCTGAACCGTGCAATTCTCTTAGAAATGCTGCCAGTTAGATGAGCGATTTTTGCATGGTAGATTCATATTCAGTCTTTTGTATATATTTTGTAGTTCACCTTCTGGTATACTAAGTATCTTTTCCACTCCGTCTACAAAGCTCATCCTATGTGTTCCTCTCTTTAGCCTTACCTTTCCTAAAAATCGCCTCAATTTAGTGTTAATTCTAATTTTAGTTACTTGTATATATATCCTTGCTGACTAACCAAGTGTTGTTTAGGAAAAATCTGAATGACAACTGATAAACTCTCTCTCCTCCCAACACCCCCTCTACTCTCCCTCACTCTCTCCTTTTCCTTTGAAGATAGTTGCTTCAATTACTTTGCCCAACATTTTTGACAAGTTTTATTTCACCCCTTCTCAAACCCCATTCATATCAGGGCTGAACTTCGACTTAATGTGCACCATGAGTGTCACTATTCATCTCAGCAACCTCAAAAACTATGGATTACATTTAATTTTGCACCTCTTCTCACTTCCCCTTTCTATCGGGGCCTAGCTTGGACTTAAAAGGCATTGGGAGTGTCTCTATTCATCTCAACGACCTCAAAAACTATGGATTACACACTAAAATCTGTTTTCTTTCAATTGAGCCTGAACTCGTTTTAAAGGGATTTCAAAGGCATTGTGAGGACTACTATTCATTTCAGCAACCTGGAAAACTCTAGATTAGACACTAATATCCGTCGTTTTCAGTTCTTTTAACATTTCACCCCTTCTCACTCCTTCTCACTCCCTTTCCTATTGTGGCTGAACTTTGACTTAAAGGCCTTTGGTAGTGCCATTATTCATCTCAGGAACCTTGAACTATAGATTAGATACCAATATCTGTCACTTTTGGTTATTTTTACATGCCACTCCTTCCCACCCCTTCTCACCTATCGGGACTGAACTAGGGCTTATAGGGCACCGGGACTGTCACAATTCATCTCAGTGACCTCAAAAGCTATGGACTAGATCCTAATGTCTATCTTTTTGTTATTTTTCATGACACCCCCTTCTCCCCCTTTCTCACCCCCACTTCTTATCGGGCTGAACTTGTTCTTAGATTTTTACATGCCAACCCCATCCCACTCCTTCTCATCTGCTTTCTATTAAGGCTAAACTGAAACTTGCAGGGCTCTAGGAATGTAACTGTTCATCTCATGAACCACGAAAACTATGCACCCTTGCAGAATAAGCAATGTGCAACATATATGAGAATGTTAGAAATACTTAAGGAGCTCGTACCAAATGCATGGTCCAGTGCCATCAACTGTGATTTTGAACATGTGGTTGTTACAGCCATAAAAGAGTGTTTCCCCGATGTGGATATCAGAGGGTGTTTGTTAAATTTATCGCAAAATTTACTAAAGCAAAACAGAAGTATGGGACACATGGTTTTGTATACTACCAATGCTGAATTTGCTAATAACCATGCTGAAGCGGTGAATAGATAGTTGTAGGCAGAACTAGGAATGTTCCATCCAACTATCTGGAACTTCATTGATGCACTTAAGCAAGTCCAAAAAGGATGAGAAGAATATTTAGAAAAACTTACGGCTGGACATTTGCCATAGCCAAAATTACTGAAATAAAGAAAAGCAGACAAAAGAATTTTAAAGATA
This sequence comes from Macrobrachium nipponense, assembly GCF_015104395.2. Classification (NCBI taxonomy): domain Eukaryota; kingdom Metazoa; phylum Arthropoda; class Malacostraca; order Decapoda; family Palaemonidae; genus Macrobrachium; species Macrobrachium nipponense. The sequence goes on from NC_061109.1 coordinate 33,221,173, forward strand.
GTATCAGATTATGGCAGCAGAAATGAGGTGGAATATTTGCAAGGTATTGCGCACAATATATAATGCTAAGTTTTTCTCAATTTGTGTTTTAGACGATTTTTAACTGTTTTCTTGAAGATTTTACAGAGTTAAAAGTATTCTCTTAGAATCAGTATTTGTAATTTTTTAATATAGAATATTTTAATTCAAAGAATAAACAAGCTTGTTTCATCATTCTTATTGTTTTAATACCATACTTTCCTCTTGAGAATTATTCTTAAGTGTGATTACTACCTAAACTTTTACACTTGTTTCACTACTTTTTAAAGCCTGGTATGGTGCTGAAATGGCGGAGCTGAAATGTCATGGCGCTGGAATAGCATTGCTGAATCAGCAGTGCTGAATTGGTGGCACTGAATGGTCCTATCCCCAATCACAGAGTCCTTGGTAACTATGGATTAGACACTAATATCCTTCCTTTTCGATTATATTTTACGTCACTATTTTTCCAACGCTTCTCATCCCACCTTCCTTGGGGCTGAAGTTGGACTCAAAGCGCATTGGGAGTGTCACTATCAATATTACGGATTAAACACTAATATCAGTTGTTTTTGGATAATTTTACCCCTTTATCACCCCACCTCACCCCTCCTTCCTATTGGGGTTGAAATTGGACTTAATGGGCATTGGGAGTGCCTCTATTAATCTCAGTGACATAAAAAACTATGGATAAAACACTAGAATCTGTCGTTTTCAGTTATTTTTACATGCCACCACTATCTTCTTGTCCCCTTCTCACATCCTCCTTCCTATAAGGGCTGAACTTGGACTTAAAAGGCATTGGGAGTGTCACTATTTATCTCAAGTCACCTCGAAAACTACGGATAAGAATCTAATATCTGTCGTTTTCAGTTATTTTTGACAGGTCACCTCCCTTCCCACCCTTTCTCAGCCCTTTCTTTTCTAGGCAGAAATTGGACTTAAAGTGCATTGGGAGAGTCCGTATTCATCTCAGTGACCTTGAAAACTATGGACAAGACACTAATATTTGTCGTTTTCAGTTATTTTTATGTCATCCACTTCCCCCCTTTCTCAACCCCACCTTCCTATTGGATCTGAACTTGGGCTTACAGAGCGTTGGAAGTGTCCCCATTTACCTCAGTGACCACAAAAACTCTGGATTAGATACAAATATCTGCTATTTTCAGTTAATTTTTCATGTAATCCCCTTCCCACCCCTTCACAATCCCACTTTGTATTGGGGCTGCACTTGGAATTAAAGGGCATCGCGAGTGTCACTGTTCATGTTAGCTACCTCAGAAAGTATAGATGAGAGACTAATATCACTTGTTTTCAGTTATTTTTCCATGTTGCCCCTTCCCACTTATTTTCGCCCCATTGCCCTCTTCCTATCAGGTCTGAACTTGGTCTTCAAGGGCTTTGGGAATGACATTATTCATGACAGGAACCTCAAAAACTATAGGAACTCACTTCCCCTTCCTATCAGGGCTGAGCTAACTTGGACTTTAGGACATTGGGCGTGTCACTATTTAACTCATGAATGTTGAAAACAATGGATTAGACATTAATCTCTGTAATTTTTGGTTATTTTTACATGTCATCCCCTTTTGCTCATTCTCAATCCCGCCTCATATGGGGGCTGAACTTGGACTTTAAAGGGCATCGGGAGCATCACAATTCATTTCAGAACCTCAAATAATCTGTCATTTTCGGTTATTTTAACATGTAGCCCCCTTCCCACCCCTTCTCAGTCTGACTTCGCATTGGGGCAAAACTAGGAATTATAGGGCATCAGGAGTGTCACAGTTAATCTCAGCTACCTCCAGAACTAAGGATTAGACACTAATGTCTGTCATTTTCTGTTATTTTTGCATGCTACCCCGTTCTCACTCCCCCTTCTTATTGTAGGCTGAACTTAGGGTGAAAGCGCTTTGTGAGTGTCACTATTCATCTCAGAAACCTCAAAAACTATGGATTAGTCACTAATAACTGTTTCTTTGGGTCATTTTGCAAGGTTACCCCCTTCCCACCTCTTCTCACCTCCCCATTCCTATCAGGGCTGAACTTGGACTAAGAGGGCTTTGGGAGTGTCACTATTCATCTCAGTAACTTTGAAAACTATGGATTAGACACTAATATCTGTCATTTACGGTTATTTGTACATGTCACCTCTTCCCACCCCTACTGGCACCCTCCTCCTATTGGGGGTGAACCTGGACTTAAATGTCCTTTTTCCTAAATTAAACACTCAGTCCTGCTCTATGTAGGTGTTTTTATTTTGACTTTTTTTCAGTGCTGTTCTATTCTTTGTACAAACAGAATAATTCGTTTTCGCTAACGCTTTTATATTATTTCAGTTAGTGTTTTGTAAGTTTCATATGTATTTTAGTGTTTTACCTGTCGTTTTGTATTTCGTATTTTAGTATTATACTTGTCTTTGTGTATCATACATTTTATGTGCTTTTATGTACTGTTGCTATTAACATACCTTATTTTATTTTATGTCAGACTTTACAATATATGTTTTTTTTTCAATTATTTAATTTTCTGTTTTCATTCCAGAAGGTGTAAATACGAGTTACGAAACTAGGAATAAACTGCTGAAAATAATCATGTCATCGTATTTTCTTTTGATCAAGACCTTTTAAATGAAATTATAAGATTAATATTTATTTTATATTAGATAGTATATTATATTATTATATATATACTATCATATAATTATATATATATATTTTATTTTTATTTTTAGATTAGATGAATATAGATATAATATAATATGAGTTCAGATAACACTTACCGTGATTCATATACATACATCGAGCTGCAAATGTCCTTTAATATTTAATTCACTCTACCTCGGAATTAATATATCGTCATATATGTTTAACTGAAGGTGAATTTTTTAGTTGATAAGAGATTTGTCGGCTCACGGGCGTGAACCATCGACACTTACAAATCCAGGACGCACAGTGAAGCCTTATACCACAAGAGGCTATAAGTTTATGACGCCTCTCTTATCGACTAAAAAATTCTTGTTCAGTTAAACATATATGAAAATATATCAATTCTGAGGTAGAGTGAATTACACATTAAAGGACATTTGTAGCTCGATGTATGTATATGAATCACAGTAATGTGGTATGACTCATATAATGGCTATGTGCGGACAAAAGCACTACAACGTTACCAAGGTCGAGGAGGGTTGATGCTGTCGCCAAAAAACGAATACCCGAGAGCAACAGGTATTTGTACGTGAGAGGCGGCATAAACTTAAAGCCTCTTGCGGTGGTGGTGTGGTCTAAGGCTTCACTGTGTGTCCTGGATTTGTAGGTGTCGATGGTTCACACCCGTGAGCCGACAAATCTCTTATCGAATAAAAAGATTCCACTTCAGTTAAACATAAATGAAAATGTATTAATTCTGAAGTAGAGCGAATTAGATGTTAAAGGACATTTGTAGCTCTATGTATGTATATAAATCATGGTAATGTGATATGACTCATATAATGGCTACGTGCAGACAAAAGCACTACAACGTTACCTAGGTCGAGGTGGTTGATGCTGTCTCCAAAACAACGAATACCTGAGAGCGACAGGTATTTGTAGGTGAGAGGCGTCATAAAGCTATAGCCTCTTGCGGTGGCGGTGTGGTCTAAGGCTTCACTGGGTGTCCTGGATTTGTAGGTGTCGATGGTTCTCTCCCGTGAGGCGTCAAATCTCTTATTGACTAAAAAATTCTCCTCCAGTAAAACATGTGAAAATATATTAATTCCGAGGTAGAGCGAATTAGATATTAAAGGATATTTGTAGCTCGATGTATATATGTATATATATATATATATATATATATATATATATATATATATATATATATATATAGATATTATATATATATATATATATAGATATATATATATAATATATATATATATATATATATATATATATATATATATATATATATATATATATATATATATATATACCATATATATATATATATATATATATATATATATATATATCTTATATATGTATATATATATATATATACAATATATATATATATATATATATATATATATATATATATATATATATATATATATATATATATATATACACACACATATATACTTAGGTTTAGCAAATATACACTAATGTTTCACCTAATAAGGGGACGAAGCACCAGACGACCGTACATAGCAACATCCAATAAAGACTGCTAAGGGAAAGGAATCTCCTTGCCTTCTTGCTTGGAGGACGTTGTTTAACCAGCGATATCGAATCGATTGAAGGAAGTGCGCTGTTGCTAAGGAAGGGTAAATTACTGCCGTATCAGGTAAGTCAAATGTTGAGCACCGGAAAGGCAATTGCTCTCTTTGGTTATTTGAACGTGTGTTTATTATTGTTCCTTATACGAAGAAATATATCATGAGGATTTCTGTCAGAAGTGGATGCATGCGTTTATATGGGTTAAGCAGAAATGATGGTATCAATGATTTTCATGGTTTTATTTTGCATGATTTGACACTGGTTTAAATGAATTAATCTTTTCTGCCATTGTAAGTTAAAGAACAGTAAGTCGTTCATGCAGCAGTCATTTGATTGTTATTTAAGCAATATCGTCAGATTAATTTAAAATGTTATTTGTTTTCTTATTTTGATCTACCTATTAAAAAAGTATTTATTTGCTATAAGTTATGTTTGATATATATTTTGTAAAAATTTAGCCTTGCAAAAGTTTTTATTATATTACTAAAAGGAGAATGATTAAGTTGTATTTTTATAACATTTTCTGCTGGTCATTCGCTTTTCTTGTATAATCTTTTAATTGTCTTGTCCCTGTATCCGAGCTGTTGAGCCTAAACCTTTATAAAACCTCTTAAATTTTTGCCCCTGTTTTGGTAGGTCTACCAATTCTTCACCTGTGTGCGATTCCAATTTCCTTTGTAATCCCCATCTGTCATTCATACGAGCTTTCTAACTTATTTTCATATTTCTTCAGCTTGCTGAGTAAAGGACAGGAAGTCGAAAGGCCTAGCGTCAATCCAATGTTTCACTTTCAAGCATATGCACAGTCGGGCCACAAACTATTGGCGTATTTTTAATTCACTGTTCATTGTGGAAATATTGCCATATGCAGGTGCCATATTATTTAATTATCGATAAATAATATTCCTTTCAAAGATGTTATACTTGAAATAAATCAAATTATAATGGAGTATATCTCTCTAACATAGCAAAAAACATTTTGCAAAGTAAGGAAGACATATAACCCAGGTCTGTAAATTCTAAAGTCATTTTCAACTAAGGCTTCGTGGCAGCCATAGCATAGGTATTTTGAAGTTGGCTTTGTTGCCGCACGAGTCACGTACTGTTCTGGGGCATCGTCATTTTGTCACCTACGGCCGATAAATAATATATTAAATTAAGCCTGTCAATATTCTTTAATCTTTAATAAGAAAGTGTGATTTAACTAATTTTGTCCTTTGATCAATAAAATAATTTGCCTGACACATTCAGTGGGCCCAAATTTGACTTCTGATTTTGACACCTAGGTCTATTTGCAGCAGCATACTCTCTCTGATACGTAATGTGATTTCATATTTAAATCGACAATATCTGTATTATTATGCTTTAATTGATTATTCCTTTTTTTCTTTTTTATTGGCCACGTTTTCCTCTCTTCTACTCCTTTTCATTATTGATTAACATCATTTACTCAGACCTAGCTATCTCATGTCAAAAAGCAATCATAAAAAATCAAACAAAGACAATTCAGTCTTTTTTTTATCTAATTACTTGCATATTATTTCTGTTTCATTCGGATATGTTGGAAAGCTGTGGGAGTCAAAGCTGACTAATACATTAAGAAAGGTTTACTTCCATAAAAGCTTTCTTAGGTTAATCTTTCTATAGCTATTCATTTCTTCTAAATAGAAGTTAATTAAATTTAGTTTCACATGTATGCCAAGCATATCATAGGTAGCTGAAAGGATAGAAAATATAAAGGTGACTTTCTCGTTTAAGTCTATTTCAGATTCTTTACTATAAAAACCTACTGCTGTACTCAGGGGGTGTTCTTTCACAACTACAACAATCATACAAGGTGTAACGGGTTTATGAAAATATTTTGGGGGAATGAAAGAAAAAGTAATTTTGAGCAGAAAATGTCTTATAAATGTGCATTTTAAGGCTTTCTTTGTCGATGAGGGGAATTTTAGAATAGCTGTTATTTTTTGTGCTGCTTTCATGCGATGGAGTTTGCAGGGAGAAGTTGTAGTAGCCCGATAAGCGGGGGAGCGGTGGTGCTATATAGGAGGAGGATAGAGGGATTAGGTAGGCCGATGTAAATAAAATATCTCCCAATAAAATGTATTGTTTAGATTTTAAAAAATGCATGCATCATTGAATCTGTTTCCCTCCTCATCAGTTTTATTCACTGGACGCCAATAATGGAAAAAGAAAAAGAAAAGTAAGTCAAACTGAATCTCCCATCCATCAAACATAGACTTGCTTATTCTTCAGACTTATTCATTAGACACCTATCAAAGATTTCAAGTATGTCTTTTTAAAAATCTTTCCCTTTCCATATAAAGTATTCATCAGACACCAGTCATAGGCGTAGACCTAGTCATGATTCCTGATCGCATAAACTCGTGTTACACCATTTATTGTCTTGCTCCCTTTAGTGCTTTAGTGCTTCGGCACACATATTTGGCTGTAGGGGTATCTCATAATCCCCCTCATAAAATATGGTGGCAATTTTTCAAGATGGCCGCTCTATAGCGAATTAATCTTCAGTAAAGGTAAATCATGTTCACTTCTATATACTACATTCACTTTATCATTTCACCTGTTGTAACAGGAAAATGTTTGTTTGCATTATAAATACTTCAATAGCCAAAATTTACATAAAACGAGGTATATTTTTTTTATTTTAAAATTCAGTAAGATATGATCATTAATTAAAGGTAAATCATGTTGACTTCTATGTTATGAAAACCTATTGTATACACTACACTCGCTTCATCATGTCCACTGTTGTAACAAGAAAACGTTTGTTTGCCTTGCATTCACTTCGTTAGCTACAATTTGCATACGAAACAAGAACTTTTTTCGGTTTTAAATTCTGTAAGATTTTATTTGTATTAAAGGTAAATCATCCTCACTTCTATGTTAAGACACCTATTGCATACACTATATTCACCTCATCGTATACACTTTTGTAACAGGAAAACGTTTGTTTGGATAATATAAACGTCAGTAGCTGCTATTTACATATGATTTTTTTTTTCTAAAGGTCAGTGACAACTACCAGATCAGATTTTGTCCCAAGGCTCAGTTTACCAATTTGTGAAATGGATGGTGGATATGCATGATTTTTACACTGAAAAAGTTGTCTAAATTACCATCCTATATCTGACAAGCAACATACAGCCTTGAGAACAGAGAGCAGTTACTTTTTAGGGATGACACTTGTAATTGTGCTTAAGATTTTTCTAGAGCAGGAGGATGTTTAAAGAGTGGAAGGCTATTCTTTTTGATGTGGTAAAAAAATCTGCTTTGTTTGTGACACAAGCTGTTCCTCTACAAAGATGGTATACTGGTCCTTACGCAACTGTTTTATCTTCCTCACTGTGTCAGTAACAGCCTAGTTAGCAATGTCATAGCTATCTAATGTAAGTAAATCTTTACTATTGTCACAAAAGGGATTACCTATGGTTTCAATGACATCTGTTAGTGATTTGACATATCTATAAAATGCCTGCAGGTTATGCTTGTTCTCCTCATGGTGCCACAAATTTGTCTTCTTGTTAGAGTCCATAGACGATTCAAACTCGTGTATTATCCCTGCCATCTCTGGGGCCACATACCATCCACCGTCTCAGAGTCGATGGATTCTCAGTGAGCCCTACTGCTCCACCCTCACCATTTACAGCTTTTTTTTGCTTTGTTCATGTGCCTGATCTACAGCAATAGTTGAGAATAGGCGTGCTGTCTTTTTGACTGTGAAGTTTCCAGACAAAAACTCAGTATACATTAGATGGCAGTCTTTAAGTGTCACCATGTCTCCCCAGTGTACTGGAATCCGCCTGGCATAGGTGGTGTGATCCAAGGCAAAGAACCAATGAACAAGCATGGTTAGGGCTTTAACATATATCAGGAAGTCTGCTTCACGAACGACCCCGATAAAGAGCATAACCATCATCTCTAGTTGTAGTACCAAGCCTCAAAATTGGAACTGAGGACTTTCTTCAGCTATTTGCTTGCACTAGTCTTCGAAAGACACTTTGTAATTTTCATTTATACTGCTGCTGTATTGAGTCTATGCCTTGTGAAGGAGAAAATTGAGAGTGGCAATTGTAACTTGATGAGCACGGCGAGTGTGAGTTACATGGGTGACTTTCAGGAAGGAATCATCTGTTCCAGGTAAGGTGACTCCTACCTCCACAACAGCACCAGTCCGTCCATTACCATCCAGAAAATTACCTAAGACTTTGAGTGATGCTATTTACTATGTGAAGCCCCCGAAATAAGACAACAAAGTGCTCCTCACCATAATTTGTTGGCAATGAGCATTGAATTTGCTGTTGCATACGCAGGTTGATCCATTGTGATGACAGGCACTTGTTTATGGTTGAGGGTATCAACTGCTGTTTCAGCTATTTCCATTGAGTGGGGAATCATGGCTTCTGAATAGGCTGATTCATAGCAAAGTAATAGCAAAGAAGAAGAGGCCACACTGTTTTCGTCTACACTGTTAGGTTGAATGTCTGCATGGAATGCAAACCAAGACTTTGTCTCCTTTTCAATAATGGCAGATCTGTATTACAGGTTTAGTGCATATCCATGTTATACACAAGTTTTAACATGAAGAGCTATAAATTGTGTTCATGCTTCAAGGTATAAAAGATGCAGAATGCCAACGCATGCATCTGGGCTGCGGCAGCCTTCTCTTTAAATGGCTGCCAAAGAATCCATGGGCCAAATCTGAGATGCCCTTATAGCTAAATATGGTCCTAATTCAGTGTGCAAAGTCTCATGTTTTTATGATAAAAGGCACAATTCCTCTGAAATTTTCACCTATCTACTCTACTACTTGTGGTGATTTGAAAAGTTCCTCTTCTAGACCCGTTTTCTGAACTTTGCCGTTCTCTAAACAATTTGGCTCATCTATGCATGATACTCAGCTTTCTTGATATTTCTCTCACGGGAACTTGTACCGAATGTAGTGCAATAATTGGCTCTCGCTGAGCAGGTTGTTTCTTTCACCGATAAATGATGCATTGACATTCGATTTCCGCGCGCATCACGACATAGAAAACAATAGAGTGGGTTCGCATGGTCCACACTTTTAAGGTTACCCTTTTCTGTATTTATCCTTGAAGACATTTTGCGAGTTTCCAAAGTTTTCTATAAAATGTCAAAAATAGAATCTTTAAACTACCTTTAGCTTAACATTGACATGATAACATAAGGACTATGTTTATGCGATACTACTAATAGGTGTCTCCTATCGAATTAGTAATGCATACATGGTAGTGATATGACTTTTTTTATCACCTTTATTATGGAAAATAGTTTCGCTCAATTATATAACTTGATGTTCTAAAGATATCAGTGACTGTTTTCAACGTCATTACGTAAGATTTCTTCCGTTTTTGTAAAGAAAAACAGGCAGGTGAATGAAAAATTATGAAGTCTACCAATGGCAATTGATCCAATGTATGTACAGTATATTCGTAGATAGATAGATAGATAGTAGCAAATTCACTTTGTACTTACCTTTCTGCAAGGGAAAAAATTCATTATTAGTTATTCCTTCAAATACCGTTTTATATTACAAAGCTCACAGCTTCAATAAAGTATGTTTATTAGAATTGAATATCATGTTTACTTTGAAGTAAACGTCTACAAATTCAGAGAAAATATTGTTGTTTCATAAATGGTTATTTTTTTATGGAAGTCATAATTTAATGATTGATAATAAAATACATAATGGACACATTTTAAATATAAAAATGCTCCATACATATATTTTTTTTTCCAGTTGATGGGAAAAGTAAAGAGTGTATCAACCAGAGATCAAATCGATACTTTGCTTAAAATAGCAAAATAATGAATTTCCAGTTTTAGCTGATGCAATTATAAGTTTAGCGAGAACGGACCAATTCCACTGTTTACTGAGGCGAGCAGGACTAAAGGGAAAATGGTAGTTAATGAGTAATCTCACATGGAAGAATCAATCAAAAGGGATGAATGTTATAGATGCAGTTATCCGAGGAATTTATAAGGGAAGGGGATTTTTGTTTTTAGAATGAAGTATTTATTGTCTTTTGTTTTACATTTGATTTTTTATTTTTTACTCTGAATAAGAGTATTTTTTCTTTTTATCATTTGGAAAAAAATCTTTTAACAAGTTCGCAAAATTTAATATTCTTGACCAAAACAGTTCACCTATATACCATCTTATATTCACGTATTTATTTATTCCCAGGAAAGGGTTCGAATGTCTCATTCATAGGCATATAATTTTACAGCAATTGTCATTGGACAACTTTCAACTACTTAATGCCTTTCCATTGAAGCGTCCGAATGACACTAAGAAAATAGCAGGCGATGAACAGAAAAGTGTTTAGATTAAATCAATAATTTACGATCTGAGCAAGAGGTCTACGTATATACTAAACTAAGCGCTAGATATCCTTCCTTTTATTCCTAAAAGAGAATACTTACAAGGAGGTACTACGTAATTCCAAAAAGTAAATAAAACTACTTGGGACCGCACCACTATGAATAGTCTATGTGAATAAAATTTTCCAGTTATTGAACCTTGGAATAAAATTCACTTCGCCGGAAAGATCCAATTCATCAGCGAGTCGAATATGGGACAAAGCAAAAGCAGTCTTAACGAGTAATCTCACATGAAAGGATTAATTAAAAGGGGATTAAAGTTGCTGGTGGTGCTCTCCTGGCATTCCTGGTTGAAGGAGCTTCCGGTGTTCTCGCAAAAGAGCTTCTCTTCCGTAAAACTGTTCAAAAATAATTGTAAACACTTCACAATTTATTGCACTGGATTTTTTGTTCCAATAAAATGTAAACAGTTATATTTAATTCATATCTAAAAAGTGTTTTATTTTTCACAATTCTGACAAAAATGTCTTATACGAAAGTGAAGCAGTATTTCTGCTTATACAATGTGGCTTTGATGATTTCTTTTAAATGTTTCATGCATTACTGCCACTATTGTTACGACAATTCTACCCTTTGTTTGTCTCTTTTTGCAGAACTTGAAATTAGATTGTCAAACCGGAGGGAGCGTATGGCAGAATTTATTTCTTATAATGAAGTCGATAGAATTATTTCTTACATGGTTACATAAGTTTCTCAGAATTCAGCAAGATTTTTTTTTTACCAGTAAGGGTGGATTGTATTTTCACTGCAAAAATTCATAATTGATCCCATTTACCATTGTACAAATGACACCAATATGTTAGTGTGGCACATTACGACTAACTTAGACTGATAACTAGGAAAGTTCGGAAATGAAGTAAAAATATTTTTTTTTATTATTTGATAACTTGATGGAATATGAAGATCTAAAAAATATTTCGTCATTTATACATCATATCAGCACATTTTCTGGTTGTTCCCTGAATGGTTAAAATTAATTTCAACAGAAACGGTACCTCGTCGGAACATTTAGCCATTAGTTGCTGAATAAGTATAAAGTCCCCATTGAATATCTCCCAGACCCACAGGTCTTCGAACATCAAACCCGATGGGTCATCACCTGCAATTTCATATTACCGATTTGTAACTTCCAACTCTTACTTCCCATGCAGTTTTCCAATTTTGCACTTTTTACAAACTATTCCTTTATTCTTTCCACTTGACTTGACCAATTCATATATTACAGTTGCTTACCTCCTGAAAGAACATTAAGGTTATAAGTTGATGACCAATTCGTTTCCACCACTGTGAATATTAGTATGCAATTTGGTCAGTTGTTGAAAACAGCTTTTTATTGTAAATAGTAAGTTCACAGCTACGAAATAAGACGGCAATCTCTTTTAATATATGTTAAGGAATCATTTATCGCAGCAAAACACGTATCAATACGTGTGTTGTTGCTAAGGGCAGAACCAAAAAATCAGGGAAATGATGATATTAGATGTTTAGTTGACTGTAATTTAAATATTTTAACAATAGCCATGTTGCATATTCACTTAAAATTTCACCGTAGTGGAGTGATATGAAAACACACACGGAGCAGTCTACCATATAGTACATAGATTGAGACAACCATTAAAGGAAGCATTGCAATTTTAAAAGCGTCCTTAAGACCAAGTACGAGTTCTATGCGTAAACGAGTAACTTCCATTTAAAGGCTGCAGCTACCATTTACACAAAGATTGGTTCAATACATCTGCTCGTCGGATTTAATTAATCTGCCTTGAGTCAATTATTAAACGTAGCAGTTTAATTAAGGTTAGGGTAATTTGTTTTCACAAGAGAGAAACCTGAAATGAGTTTCGTAAAAGCAATTCAGAAATATATTTACCTGGGTACACGGCTAGTAGCCTGTGGCTTCCTCAGAATCATCTCCTCGGGTAAAGCTGTTGTTTATCTACATCTCCTTCCTCTTTTGATTTCATTTTATATTCTTTTTATTCTTTTTTTTTTCATCTTCCGTTTACAGCAGGCCTAAATCGAGCCTCCATGTGCCAGGACATGATTATTAACATTGTAAATGCTGCCTTTCAGAAAAATCAAGTTTATACTTCATAAAATTAGTTGGCTATGTAGCAGTCATATAGAAAACTAACTTTTTTCTATTGTTGTAAATGGAAAGAATACACCACTCTTCGAGATGTGAGGAGAAATCTCTGCTTAGGATACGTAATTGAACTAGGTAACAGAATTGCTGGGTGATTAATATTGTGTTATTCTAAAGAAATATATATGCTCATATTAGGCGGGTTACTTTATGAAAAAGAGTCTGCCAGTCTCCGAATAATTCTAACAAATTGTTTTTCACTAGTTTCCGTTTGTATTACATATTTGGAAAGCGTGTGAGATAGTCTACCAAGATATGACCAGTCAAATCCAAGATGGCTGACACTGGCATTGAAATATAACCTTCACAACAGATTCAATGAAATCGTGTGTTTTAGTGTCAATTATATATGGCTGTTATGCAGAAATACTTCTAGAAATATTTAGTTTCATCAAGTAAGAGGCCTAACTGCAGTTTATCCAAGATAGCCTTCAATATGGCGGGGAAATGATTGAGAAGAACTGGTTAATGTTCACTTAATTTTATATGTCTATACCACTGTTCATGTTATTTTCAGTAATCTACTTATTAAGGCAGTTGTCCAATTTGTGTTCACATTTATCAAAAAGGTGATGATGGAACTGATGCAGCAAGTGTTCAGCGAGGAGACAGAATTGTTGAGACTGCTGGCTGTAAAGTACATTCTAATTGCCATAAACGATACATAGTAAATCAGCATTACATTACAAATCATCTGAAGAAGGAGAACCCTACTCGGGCAATTAAGACTGGTCCCTTCAACAGCAAGACTGATTGCCTTTTCTGTGGTACCACAGTGATTTATGGTGCTTTAGACTTCAGTTATGTAAAGACAAATACATTTGCCAGTACAATTTTTTTAATGCTGTGGGCGTCATAATGATGGTCATTTACAGTAAAAAGGCATATTAAATATTTTTCTGGAGATTTCCATGCAGCTGATTATTTGTACTACTATAGATGCATTATTAACTTCCGGAACGCATTACCAAGAA
>NC_061109.1:33239995-33259995 GCF_015104395.2 Macrobrachium nipponense
CCAAGTTAAACCCTATTAACAAGGGGCGTGAGAAGGGGTGTGAAGGGGTGACATGCAAAAATAATAAAAAAAAGATTAGACATTAATGTTTAACCCATAGTTTTTGAGGTCACTGGGCTGAAAAGAGACACTACCAATGCCCTTTAAGTCCAAGTTCAGTCATAATAGGAAGGGGGTGGGAAAGGGGTGGGAAGGGTTGACATGTAAAAATGTAAAAAAACACAAAAACAACAGATATTACTATCAAATATATAGTTTTTGAGGTCATTGAGATTAATAGTGACACTTCCAATGCCTTTTAATTCCAAATTCAGCTCCAATAGGAATGTTGGATGAGAAGTGGGGACATATACAATATAAAAAGGCTAGGTAATGTGACTAAAGCAACTATCATAACTGGAAATGGAGAGAGAAAGAGAGAGAGAGAGAGAGAGAGAGAGAGAGAGAGAGAGAGAGAGAGAGAGAGAGAGAGAGAGTAGAGGTGGGTGTTAGGGAGGAGATTGAGAGAGTTTATCAGTTGTCACCAATAAAATTCTCTCTCTCTCTCTTACTTATTCCTTCTTTGTTCTCCCTATCACCCCCTCTACCCTCTCTCTCTCTCTCTCTCTCTCTCTCTCTGTCTCTGTCTGTCTGTCTGTCTGTCTGTCTGTCTGTCTGTCTCTCTCTCTCTCTCTCTTTTCCCAACCCCCAACCCTCTTTAATGCCAGTAATGTCATACCCTTACACAGTTTTCTTATACTGACAGTCTTAAAACTCTGGAAACAAATAACAATCTCACCCGGATCTGGGATGCAATCAAAGTAGTACAGGAATTCTTAGACAATCGTTCAGCAAGCCACCAGGTGTCAAGTGGCCTCTCTCCCTTGGTTGAAGTGCCCCCATCATCTATAGACCGTTCTGAGGGGACCATTGGACTCCCAACCTCCTCCCCCTCCCCAGGACTTCCGGTAGAAGATAGACCGTCAGTGACGTTCACCAGCCCTCATCTCCCGGCCCTACCTCGCCCCCACAGGCCCCTATTGTGGCTGTGGATGAGATTGATCATGAGGGGTATGGTGGCTGACAGACACAAACAAGCAGAAAAAAGAGATGAACCTCTCGTTTGGCCACTGGACCAGAGCCTAACATTCCTGTTTCACCTCACCGAAAACTTGAAGAGATGTCACATAGCAATTCACAATCTTCATTCGATCGGTGATGCTAGACACCATAGTGGAGAGAGTCAGGTTTCTTACGGGCTCCGACCCCTAATCTCCCACGAACTCCCATGCAAAAGTAAATATAAAGTGGCGTACAGGATTACCTGCATATTTCAACAGCTCGGTGTTCTTCAAGGTGAGAATTTTGGACGTAATATAATAGTCTCAAGATATAACCTAATCCGGGACCAACCCCCGCAAGGGGAACTTACTGAGACCCCAAGCAGGGTCACTTCCACAGCAAGTGGCAGCCAACCTCCCACAGTGAAGGACTGCCCACACCCCCTGGCTAACCCCCATCCACCCAAATGATCAGCGCTTTCATCTCCCACCTTCGTGAGTAGCCATGGATGCATTAGATATAATCTCTTGGAATATTTTTGGCCTCAAGCAAAACATTCCTCTCGTAAACAAGTTCAGCAAAAATTTCAAAGGCATCATTGCATTGCAAGAAACGCTCCTCTGGCTACATGACCTTGTCATCTGTGATTTAATACATGAAGACTTCAGAGCCTTCTCAACTTCATCGATGCAAGTTATAGATCAAATCATAGTCGGTTGCCCAAAAAGGGGCCTTTCTTTCCTGTAGCACAAATTGTTAAACAATATGGTAAATGTGATGATCTATAGGAATGAAAGATTGCTGGGGCTACAAGTGACAGTAGGGAACTCTAAAATCCTAACAATTAATCTTTATGTGCTCTGGGAAAATAACAATAATTTTGATCAATACTGCATGATCCTAGGTGAGTTACACAATATTATTCTCGATTCTCCTGCTGATCATATTTGTATAGTTAGGGACCTTAATTCTCACCCCACAAAACAATTTTATAATGAACTTGCTCGCTTCTATCAAAATTATGCTCTCCAAATTAGAGATGTAATGCTCCTCCCTCCTATTCATATATACAAAACAGAGTGGACTCAATTACAACCTCCTAGTTGGATCATTGCATCACATCTCCAACAACCTGCAATATTCGCTATGATCATGCAGTGGGCTATGATCACATCCCACTACAGGTTTCATTCAGTACCCCATCCCTCCCTACCGTGAACCCCTAACTGACCACCCACTAGCGGTAAACTGGGATTTTAAAAACCAACAGAAAACCAAATACTTTAGGGTGACCACAGGAACCAGGCTACGGTCAATAGTTCAACCGGCAGACGCCTTTATTTGTACTAACACAAATTGTAGAAATGACCACCACAGGAGGGATCTGAATGGATTCATTTCTAACATAATCTCTTCTATGCTTGCTTTAGGCAGGGCTGCCTTTAGATTTCGTCAAGGTAATTCTCGTAATACACCTGGATGGAATGACTTAGTTAAAGATCTGTATACATACTGACGAGAAATGTTTTGATTTCGGAGGCCAAATGATAGCCCAAGGGAAGGACACTGCATTACTAATGAGACAGGCGAGAGCACAGTTCAAACTTGCTCTTAAACACTGCAGATTAAATGAAAATCAACTAAGAGCCGATGCAATGTCTAGAAACTTAGAATCCGGTGCTTATCCTCGTTTTTGGAAAGATCTCCAGTCCTTAAATCCTAAAACTAAAAAGCTTTCACAGAGAATAGGGGAAGCAGTTGATGACAAGGCTATCACAAATAGGTGGGGCGATCACTTCAACAAAATACTGAATTGCATAAACGGTCAAGACTCTTGAAAGGATGTAGATAACCTCCTTACTGATAACATTCAATTTCATTTCGCAGATCATATTATGCCAGGTAACATCAGCGATGCCATAAAAAACCTAATAAATCGCCAGATGTGATGGTCTTCCGGCAGAGGCTTTCAAATTCCACCATCCGATAATTTAAATTTTCCTAGCTGCCCTATTCAATGTGTGCATAATTCCCCAGTTTCTTCCAGACTCCTACTATTAGTTCACTTGATACCATTAATAAAAAACAAGCTAAAGGTTGCAGCTGACCCTGGTAATTACCAGCTGATTGCAATCACAACGATCGCGTCGAAGATACTTAAGTGGGTTCTTCTAGTGAGACTTCTCATCTTTCTACACACCACTGACAACCAGTTTGGATTTATAGCAAACCACTCAACCAACACCTGCATCTACGTACTGAAAGAATTGCTGAACAATTACCTATCCTGTTTTCCTATGTTTTGTTGATGTGCGAAAAACATTGGACAGAGTAAACTACCTGAAGCTGCATAAAAGAGGCACACCTCTATATTAAACTGGAATTTTATACTGCTGGTTCTCCACACAGCAGTTCTGTGTCAAATGTGGTAACGTATTATCGTACACCTTTGGCTCCCTAAATGGGCTTTGGAAAGGGGGCATTCTCTCCCCATACCTATTTAATACGTACACAGATGCCTTGAATGTCAAACTGAACTCACTCCAAATCGGATGCATTGTCAATGAAACAACTATAAACAACCTTTGATACTCCGACGATATGGTTCTGATTTCCACATCAGTGTAAGGTCTCCAACGACTCCTCAACACTTGCAACCAATATGCAAAGGAATTTGATATCTTATACAACAAAACTAAGACCCGGTGCATGTAGCTGCTCCCGA
The DNA here is from genome assembly GCF_015104395.2 of Macrobrachium nipponense. Lineage (NCBI taxonomy): Eukaryota > Metazoa > Arthropoda > Malacostraca > Decapoda > Palaemonidae > Macrobrachium > Macrobrachium nipponense. The sequence goes on from NC_061109.1 coordinate 33,243,762, forward strand.
GTTCGCTTAAGCATGTTGCAGAACCACAAATTTTACTCGTAAATCATTGACTGGAATTCGAGCACGAATTTCTGTATTTGGGTCACATTATCACGGAATACCTAAAAGATACGGCAGACTTTGAACAGAGGCATCGTAAACTATGTGCAACTGGCAACATGATTGCAAGGAGGTTTGCCTTCTGTCACAGAGACTTGAAATTGCTGCTCCTCCGCTTGTATTGCTACAGTATTTATGGGTGTTCCCTCTGGACGAAATATACCTGAGAGACCATGAGACGTATCAATGTTGTGCACAATGACAAAATGAGATGCCTCACAAACGCTCCTCGCTACTATGTTCATAGAAAACCGCCTGGACAACTTGAAAATCATTGTAAGGCACACAATGTCCAGTCTGATAAGCCGGGTGAGAAACAGGAGCAATTAACTCATACAAAGTCTCCTAAGGAGAGAAGCAAGATCTAAATTGTGGGAAAGATGGGAAAATGGTGCTTATGTTCCCCAAAGGACTCCATCTCTGTATTGGTAAGGTCTCATCTGCAGAATCTGTCATTATTATCATATTTATTGTTGATATTTTACTTTTTCCTTATTATCGTGAATAATATCAAGTTAAAGTTTTTATACATTCAATTTTCGTATTTAGCCCTCTGGCCCTAATTACTGTAACCACCTAAGGTATCTAACTGAAATTTAAATTTATAATCTGTGCACTAACTATTATAACTCTTAATGCCTTTTTCCTCTAATATGATTACTGTTATTACCAGTACTATGATTACTATCTTTTATACTACCTCAGCTATTGTGTGGATAGTGGGATAGTGCGTTAATTCATTTTTTTATCATGTGGTCTCATGTATCTAGATTGTGCATGTTACTGTCTGTATTTTGTATATTCCATGTATATGGCCCTGAGCTGAAATAAAGGATATTATTATTATTATTATTATTATTATTATTATTATTATTATTATTATTATTATTATTGAGGTAGTTGCTTCTGCTACATTGCCAAAAATTTTTTACTTCTTTACATTTCACTACTTCTCTTCCCTTATTCATATCAAGGCTGGGCTTGGTTTTGAAGGGCATCGGGGGTGTGTTTCTATTCATTCCAGCGAACTCAAAATCTATGGATTATTTTCAAATGTCACCGCCTTCCCACCTCTTCTCATCAACCAAACCACCCGCTCCCCCCTCGCCTATCAAGGCTGAACTTGGACTTGAAGGCCATTGAGAGTATCACTATTCATCTCAGAGTCCTCAAAAACTATGGATTACACACTAAAATCTGCATTTTTTGGTTATTTTTACATGTCACCCCCCTCCCCACCCATTTCCAACCCCCTTTCCTATCAAGGCTGAACTTGGACTTATAGGGCATGAAGAGTGTCACTATTTATCTCAGCGACCTTGAAAACTAAGGATTAGACACTAATATCTCTCATTTTTGGTTATTTTCACGTCATCCCCCTTCCCAACCCTTTCTCACCCCACTCTTATTGAGGCAAAACTTGGACTTAAAGGTCACCAGGAATGTCATTATTCATGTCAGTGACATCAAAAACTATGGATTAGACACTATCTGTTGTTTGTGGTTATTTTTACACGTCACCCCTTCTACCCCTAGGGTATCACTTACCTTTCCCATCAGGGCTGAACTTGGACTTTGAGGGGTATCAGGGGTGTAATCATTCATTTCAGACACCTCAGAAACTATGGATTAGACATTTCTTCTTTTCCACCGTTATCCCTACATTAAGGGGTCGGTTGCCTGATGGGCATTCTCCACTGTCTTCTATGAAAGGCATCATCAGGCAAAGTGGATTTTATGACTGCATGTCCTTGATGTCATCAACCACAGTTATTTGTAGTGGGCCTAGCCTTCTACTAAAAAGTATGACTGCAAGGCAGCAGATTCTACAGTTATTAGCGGTGGGGCTAGCCTTTTACTAAGAATTAAGACTGCAAGGCAGCAGCTGTCCTTTTAGTCGCCATTTAAGACATACATGAATTATGGTGGTAATATTATTACACCTCTACCACAGGATCATGGATTAGACATTAATATCTGTCTTTACATCTCACCCCTTTCCCACCCCATCGTTATTGCGCCTGAACTGGAACTTAAAGGACATCAGGGGTGTCGCTATTCTTCATCAGATATCAGTGTTTAATCCGAAAACTATGGATTAAACACTGATATCTGCTGTTTTTGGTAATTCTTACATTTCACACCCAACCAACAGTCTATTTTAATCATGTTTTCACCAGTTTTATATTGACTTATATTTAAAATCTCATTGAAATTGGTCAAGAATTGTGGATTTGTATAGCATTCATAAAAATAAACAAACAGACAGACATTTCCTCACACACACACACACACACACACACACACACATATATATATATATATATATAGATATATATATATATTATATATATATATATATATATATATATATATATATATATATATATATATGACTGGTAACAATGTTCTGTAACAACAGAATTCCATCTAATAAAGGAGCCCATAAAAACACAAAATATAGAGAAAAAAAGTACTAAATTTAAAACTAAATGTTGATTTACAGTAAGGGGGTGTTGGATAAGTTTAAAACTTTGTCTTGTTGCTCAAGATTATTCCACGCACTATTGTCTATTAGGTTATTTAACTTGCGTAGAAGTCTGTTGGAATGAGTCACGCTATTATAGGCAGCAATGTCGGAACAGAATGAAATCAGATACCTGTATATGTGGTCCGTAGTGAGGAGGCGAAGATTAGACTGGGTTCCATATATCACTCTGCGTAGTATGAAGATGTCGTTACCAGTCATTTTCAGCCCATTATGGAATTCAACCGCCTTTCCAGGATTCTTCACTCACTTCCAGAAGTCAAGCCAATCTTTCGCAAGTTTGAGAAAGAACTGATCAGACTACACCGGCTGAAAAACCAAAAACACTTTTTAGAAGAATGCCTCAAAGAGCAAGTACTACCAAAAATGTACGGATTCGGGAGATGGACTCTGCAATCGGACCTTCCCTCTCTCACACAAGATTTTCCTGGAGGAAAGAATCACCGATACGAAAAACGACATCTTCATACTACGCAGAGTGATATATGGAACCCAGTCTAATCTTCGCCTCCTCACTACGGACCACATATACAGTATCTGATTTCATTCTGTTCCGACATTGCTGCCTATAATAGCGTGACTCATTCCAACAGACTTCTACGCAAGTTAAATAACCTAATAGCAATAGTGCGTGGAATAATCTTGAGCAACAAGACAAAGTTTAAACTTATCCAACACCCCCCTTACTGTAAATCAACATTTAGTTTTAAATTTAGGCTTATCCTTCGCCCTTATGCCAGACCTGCAAAAACAACCTAGACTTCATAGTGGCTTTTGATGATAAATTCATATCTGACAAAAACTACAACCGTGAAGAGTATGTTTAAAAGGAGTGTTACTAAATGCTTTAACTGATTTACATAAGAAATATCCTGTTCCTCGCAGATTCATGATAGCCATACCATCGCTAAAAAAAAGTTAGATGTTATAATAGTAGATCCGACAAAGACGGCAAAATCGTAATAATGGACAAAGACTTCTACCTGACAAAATCAACCAGCTCCTTAGCGACACAAACACATACGAAAAAAAACTGACGAAAAATCCCCTCCAAAACGTTCCCACAGAATTTTTTCGGAAAGTAAGATTAATTGGCAAAGACAAAAAAGAGTATTGAACTATTGAGAGAAATTTAAAGTAATTAATCCTAAATTACCCTATTTTTATGGCCTTCCCAAACTCACAAAGACAATCTTCCATTCAGACCCATCGTTTCATGTGCCGGAGCTTTCAATTACAAAATTTCTAAATGGTTAGCTGGCCTCCTTTCCCTTTTTTAGGCACCTTTTCTCCCAGTCACATTAAACATTCGGAAGATTTTTGTCACAAATTTCAGAGAAGACATATACCACTTCACAACATAAAACTTTTAAGCCTTGACGTAGATTCCCTGTTCACCTAAAGTACCAGTACAGGACGTTCTTCAGTTTTTAAGGGTAAAATTATCCCCATATTCAGATCATTTCCCTTTGGCGCTTGACAAAATAATAAAGCTAGTTGAATTATGTGCATCTAATAACGTATTTTCATTCGGGGAATCATTCTACAAGCAAAAATTCGGGTGTAGTAATGGGTAGTCCTTTAAGTCCTGTTCTAGCCAATCTGTACATGGAATACTTTGAAACTACAGTAATAAATGCAATAAAACCCAAAAACATGCTGTGGATGAGATACTTGGATGATATCCTAACATTTTGGGATAATAGTGGGGCAATTTTTAATGAATTCCTCGCGAAATTAAACACATTAGTGCCCAGCATCAAATTTAAAGTTGAATGGGAAAACAGACAACAAAATTCCTTTTCTTGATGTTTTAATAATCAGAGATACGACAGAATACAAATTCACCATATACAGAAACCAACGTTCTCACTTTCATACATTCACTACTTTAGCTATCACGACAGTACTATCAAGATAGGTGTAGCTAGTAACTTGTTCTTAAGAGCCTTACGAATTTGTTCCCCAGAATTCCTGGAAAAGAATTTGAACTAATTCGCAAGCAACTTTCGTCTTTAAAATATCCTGACCATATAATTGAGAAAGCAATTCACAAAGCAAACGTAATTTTCTACCGACCCCCTAAAGACAAGACCAGAGATACACCCAACAATAAAATAATAATTTCCCCCACCTGGACACGATTAAGAGAATAACCAATCCCTTCGGAAAATCGAACCCTTTTGTATTTACTTACCCAAACACCTTAGCCAAATCCCTGATTAACGTCCAACAAAAGGCATCTCCAAAGGACTCTGGGGTATACTAAAATCCCATGCCAGGACTTTGACCAATCTTACATCGGATTTACAGGTAAATCCCTTCCCCAGAGATTAATACAACACAAACGGTCAGTTAGGTATGGACAACAGAACTCTGCTATTTTCAACCATATAAATGAACATAACCATAGAATAAACTGGAATTTGTCACGTGTAATTTATAGCAGCAACTGCCGGTACAAGAGTCAAATGATGGAATCGGCCTTAATAAAAGAGAGGCAGGTAATGAACATCTCAAAAGGAGCATGGATTTCGGACACGATCGACAACCTCTTCATTCAACCAACCCTTAAGAAGATTAAAGGAAGATTATCAGCGGGGGTGACTTAATTGGCTTGTTTGTGGATGGACCTCTTGGTATAAATACCACCTTTTCTGTAAACTTTTCTCATTCATCTACCTGAAGAGGGAGACAGCAGTCTCTGAAATATAGTACTTTTTTTTCTCTATATTTTGGTGTTTTTATGGGCTCCTTTTATTAGATATATATATATATATATATATATTATATATATATATATGTATGTATCATATATATATATTTTTTTTATATGATATTTATATATATATATATATATATATATATATAATATATATATATATATATGTATATATATATATATATATATATATATATATATATATATACATATATATATATATATATATATATATATTTGTATATATATATATATATATATATATATATATCTATATATATATATATTTAATAACTTGACTAATATTTCTATCATTCCGGAGGAGTACTATTTTGCTATTCCTTCTCTTTGAAAGAGACAGCCAGACAGATAGACAGAGCTAAGATAATATCGCATTTCTCCCCGAACCTAAAAAGAAAACTTTAGAAGGTAGACTCGGAGAAACCCGATTTTTCAATAAAGTTTCGTCACATCTTCGGAGGGAGTCTCATGTTCCCTAATCTTTGAATAGTCGTCGCTGGAACATTCAGTCAGCGGAGAGGGAAAAATTCCTGAGAAAATCTCTTGAAAACAGGTGCATTAGCCCAATTTTCTCTCCTCACGGTCTCACGGTAAAGTTAGGCTGAATGAGGCATTTTTCTTCGGCTCAACTTGACTGAAGTTCCTCTAATTGGGCAACTTCTCATTAGTCTTATGATGGTCTCTGTTTTATGATATTTTCTTCATAAACAAATGAAGCACGATCCAATTACGTAACTTCTATAAATATCGTATTTATTTCTTGATTAAACATTCCTAATTTCAGGTTTTTATTATATTTTTGTTAAGGGGGGCTATGGTGTGGGGCCCAATTCTATTTCATTGTATAGACTGAATTTCTACATGTCTTTCTTGTGCAATGTTTTATATCGCCAAAAGATTTCAGTTCCTTTTTTGTTTACTTTAATCAGGAAATTTCCGTAAGATCAATATTGAAGCGTGAATAATCTTTTCGATGTGTCATATGATAAAGTTGTATCCCACAATGAACGTAGATTGTAATTCTTTTTCTTCTGCAGCGACCAAAATTGCCATTTGCACTCTCCTTTTCTTTCACGAGCCCGAAAACAAATGCACGTTTTTCCAGGACAAGTAAAGTAGCCTGGACCGATGGATAAATGAAATTTGGGATATAACTTTGCACTGGGACTCAAACATCACTGAGGATTATATATGATAAAATAATGCGTCCGTAAGATCAATTTTTCTTTCAGCAGCACGAAAACAAATGCACGTTTTTCCAGGACAAGTGAAGTAGCCTGGACCGATGGACAATGAAATTTGGGATATTACTTTGCACTGGGACTCAAACATCACTGAGGATTATATATGATAAAATAAAATTTCTCTACAAGTCTTCATATTTTTAAAAACAATTATATTAAACAATTAAACGGTGCACTGAAGTATGCTTTGTGCGAAGCCATATCGGTCAACAATATTACGGTCTGGTTGAGGCAAAGGAACATTTGAAAGTATATCATACAAGCATGTTGGCTCGTGCTACGCTTGCTGGAACCCGGCGCTGCTTTCTCTCCTAACCTCCAGATCTCCTACCAAACCCGCCCCCACCTGGGGCAGACAAACCGGATTACCGGTGGTGGGTGGCTGTGTCATATCTCCACTACTGTCACAAAAAATATCCTCTCGGATTTTATTATTATAGAAGATACTTTTAGTGAGTGATTTCTCTTACTTCACCTCTACATTCTACACTGCCTACAGGATAGAACTATCTGGTCAAGTGGTTTGGTAACTAACGCCACATTCCTTTAATATTCTTCACTTGATGTATTCATGTACGTTTCCCTTTGTCTCAGTCAACTAAAAAATGACATTTGAGGAATTAACTAAAAGACGATAGCACAATAGCTTCCTGTCAATTTCAAAACACGAAAGCTTCAAAATACCATTATTCTGTATAGGTTCCGATCATATGAAAGACAGTTCCAGCGACATATATCCAATTATATGCATTCATAGTCCTAAGCTGATGGTTGTTGTTACGTCTATGGATATGTATGTAAACAATCAAGGGTTTAACGTCTGTATTCAAGGCATAATGAAGGGAGATTAGGAGAGAAGAAGAATTCTTAACTCTGTTATTACGTACATAAGCTTCATACAGACTGAAATAGACCAAACTTAACACAAAAAGTAAAAAAAATACGTGGAAGTCTCTTCGGCGCAATCAAGTTTTCAGTACAGTGTATAATGCGGTATAAAACTCAGCCACGGCCCATGAAACTTTCAACCACGGCCCATTGGTGGCCTGTGTTGTTGGCACCTATGGCGTCCCAGACGTAGGGTCATAAGTGCCTTTAACTTTAAATAAAATCAAAACTACTCAGGCTAGAGGGCACTTTGGTATGTTTAAAGATTGGAGGGTGAACGAGCAACGTACCAATTGCAACCCCCTGTCCTAAGTAGTTAGCAAGGTCTGAGGGTGGACAGGAAAGGTGCGGACGGACAGACCAGTAGCCATCTCAATAGTTTTCTGTTATAAAAAAAAAAAACTAAAATTATGTAATTTCATTCAGCTCTCATTCTCTTTTTCTTTAAGTGTACGCATGTCTTGTTATCGGCACGGTTTCCGTCATATCATGTGCCCTGCATAATTCTTTATCTATGATTTTGTTGAATTAGAGTTCCCCATATACATTCGTTTATAATTTACTAGACACAAAAACAAATTAAACCTTTCTATGTCTCTCGTGCCTTCTCCAATTTATCCTATCTCTCTTGAAAACATATCGAAACAGGGAGCATAAAATATTTAAGGTTTCCCATTGATAATTCGCAGACCATCATATTCATTTGATTACCACTCTGAGCTTGTCTTATAATGTCTATGTCATCCACAGTATACGGTCTGCTGGTATAATATTAGAGTTATCAAAAAAGGCTACTAAATACTAAATGTTATTTCTGTTGAATATTTCTGCTTGAGACATTGCTATCATAGGTTGACCCCGTTGTTATTTATTACAAACAAAACTGATTCACACTTAATTCGTGGTTAAACAACTTTGACTTTTCAGTTAATAAGCCAGCAGGCCCACACAGAACGGTTCACTTACATGAACACTTACCATAATTACGGTATGCCTTAAGACAAGGATCATGTTGGCATATACCCTTGCCTCCTAGATAAGTGGTGGTTTCCTTTCTCGGAAGATAATCTTTGTCTTCCTGTTGGCATGGTGGTAATAATTCCCCCTTGAACCAGGAACTCGATACGTTAATCTGCCGCCAGATCTCATGATGATCAATCTAGTCAAGGCTTGGTATTGGCCTTGAATCAGGTGAACCTTCCTTATCTTACGCTGGCAAACTCAGAGGTGTTCTAATCGCTTTTTCTTCTTCTCTGAAGAAGTATAGGGAAGATTATAATAAGTGTGATACCATCACTTTCTTGTGATCTTAATGAAAAAATAAAGTCCGCAGTAGAATGTATGTAATTATGTATGTATGTATGTATGTTGCTATATATAGGAAGCTTTCTTCAACTTGGTCAATGGTTGTTTAACGACGATTTTAAATTGATATGGCACGATCATCGTGGAAAAAGATTTCGAAAACACTAATTTTTAGGTATAATTCTTGTAGTCATTGCTGTATATGAGAGTTCTTAGAAAGCAACAGAATCAATTGATCAATTATAGCTTTCCCTATCATATACAAATATATTATTAATTTTTTTAAATGCTTGTTATTGTAAAAGTTTCAATTATATTTTCGGTTTATTTTTAAATGGGACTTTCTCGTAGCTGGGGTAACCTCCTTCTGCAGCAGTTATGTCTATAATTATAGTTTTGAAATTTACCTACACATAGAGAGTGATTATGTAAGAACTATATGAAATACAAAGAACGCAGAAGTATTGTGAAATGCAATCTACAAGAATGATTCTAGTGGTTTTATTGAGCAAAATGTGAAATCAAAATCGACACGTATTCGTTCGTGAGAGTAAATTGGAAGTGGAGTGATTACTTCAAGTATGTCAGCATGGTAGAAATTGTGCGCCTTCCGATCTGAGAGTGAGAATATGTTGGAAATTCAGCGCATGGCTGAATTGTTTTAGTGTATGATTCACTGTTGGACATGAAATATCAGAGAGAAAAAAGTTAGTGACTTTGCATTTACATTGATTTAGAGCTCCCTTCAAATCAAAGAATAGTTAGGTTAAAGCATTATAACTCTAGGACAAAATAAGTAAAAATCATAATCTGGACTTTATACAACATACACACATACGTGCACACACACATACATACATACATATATATTATATATATATATATATATATATATATATATAGATATATAGATATATATATATATATATATAATATATATATATATATATATATATATATATATATATATATATATATATATATATATGTATATATAATATATTATATTATATATATATATATATATATATATATCTATATATATAATATATATTATATATGACTATATATATATTTAAAATTCATAAATCATAAACATCCCAAGTTCAAAAGCTGTTCCTTCCACAAAGACTGCTGCTGGCCATTTCCTTCCGCAGGTGCCCTGAACGCTTGAGATTTAAGCATGCCCTGAATGTCCAAGAGTTAAACCAGCTGTCCCAACTGCGTGTGGGCTGTGCAGAATTTGGAAAAGCCACAAGGCAATGGAAAAGCTGCCACCTACTGGATGGTTCTGAATTTGGACTAGGACCAGGATTATAACAAGGGTCGCAGATAAAGAAAAGGCTATAGACCTGGACTCACCATCTTAGACAATATTGGTCTCCTTAACTTGCCATCTTAGACAGTGGTGGTCACCCTTTAGCAGAGCGCTCCCCCCTCCACCCTCCCATTCTCCTGAAGATTGCTTGATAAGTTCATTCACTCTCTTCCTGGTGTTTTCCCCCTAGCAATGCCATCATTCAAGGCGGACGAACCCAGGCTATTAGATGCCTTACCACATGCCTCGTTGGGGGAAGTAGATTCTTGCAACTTGTGATTTAGGATTCATCATATATCTGCATTTTTATTTCAACTTTGACCTAGTATCCTAGTCCTACAAACCAGTCTACAGCAGCAAGCTGACCTCCCTAAGTTAATTTCTTAGGGTAATGAAATATATGTAATCATGTTAAACCCCTAAGCTTACCTAATTTCCTTCACTCTGACATAGGCCTTAAGCCATAATATTTTAATTTTCTTATTTGTGTTATGGTTCCTTAAGTCATTTTTGCCTTTAATAATCACAACTCAGATACGTTGCACTTGATCAGGAAACCTTATCTATGTGCATGCCAAGAGAGAGAAATTTTCAGTCACTAACCTTAGCTTTTTTTCATTTTGCGTGCTATGCAGGAAAGCAAGCGTTAGAATTTACCAGGGTACAGTGCCAGGTTTCCTTTGCAAAAAGAAATCGCCAAAATCTTGTGTCATGAGAGATCGTGTATTAGTTACGCATAATATTGCTCTTCATTACTTTATTTTAACTAGTGAGTTCTCTCTCTCTCTCTCTCTCTCTCTCTCTCTCTCTCTCTCTCTCATAGAATGCCGATTGTGCATGATAGGCAAGGATAGGTAGAAATAATGGCTTTGAAAATTCCCCTTATCAATGTAACTCCAATAGTGTAACTTTAATGTAATTATGTTAAAAGAATTTTCATGAATTCCAAGGTAAAAGATAAGAGGATAAAGTATCCATTGACATCAAGCAAATCATAAACAATCTCAAAACTCCCTTACTAGAGACGTATGTTACAATTATGTGAGTAAAAGAGAAAGTCGCCCCTTCCACCCTCCCCCATTTACAACAGGCACGTGAAACCCTACCGTGTGAAGGCCAATGAACCGCTAAGGTGTCTAGACAAACATTACAATTACCAGCTTACCCATTTTTCTCATATGGTAATGTGTGGAAGAGCGGATCAGTAATTGCTCAAGCCGGAGGGAAATGGTGAAAGTGTAAGGCCTTGTGGTATTTAGTAGCGAAGACCGTACCAATATTATCAGTGTGTATAAATGCTGGATGGTTAAGTAAAATTGATTATTACTTTTTATCAACATCACGTCGCCTACCCTAAAATCTGTGTGCCTGTATTACAAGTGGGAAATATATTAACTTCAGGAATTTTTTAAAATTTTATTCCACGCCATTGTGTGTGTACAATGCAATTATTTAAAGGGACTCTTATTTTTTTCCCAGTCTTTGATTGCCATTTCCGTCTGAATGACGTAAGATTCCCCTTATGGCAATCCACCTATTATTTTTCAGTGTATACATACGACTGTGTATGCGCCCACGATTAGCGACGTTCGTTCAGCTATTTCGCCGCGTTTAATTCACAATTCCTATGATAAATTTACGTCTTATGGACGTCTAGATTCCCATTTCAGGAGTCCACCTATTTTTTTCAGTGCATACAACTGTGCATGCACCCGCGATTAGCGACGTTCATTCCGCCTTTTCCCTACGTTTAATTTCTGTGATCAATTTAGTCTTATCGACTTCTGAATTCCCACCTCGGGAATCCTCATATCTTTAGTATATCCCCACGACTGGTGATGTTTATTCTGCTTTCCGCTAAGTGATAAAACTGTCTTGTGGACGTTTGAATTCCCACCTTGGGAATCCACATATCTTTAGTATAAACCCATGACCAGCGACGTTTATTTTGCATTTCCATCATGTTTAACTCATGACTGCTGTGATAAAACTACGTCTTATGGACATCTCAGTTCCCACTTTGGGAATCCACATATTGTCCAGTATACGCCTGTGACTGGCTACCTATTCTGACTTTCCACCACGTTTAACTCATGATTTCTAAGGCAAAACTGTGTTTTATTGGCGCCTGAATTCTCACTTTGGGAAGCCACCTTTTTTTTTGTTTTAGTCTGCACAGCTGTGCTTATACCTAACTCTTCAGGCTAGTGCTGCTAGTTTTTTCTCTGGTCAAAATGGCCAGCAATGCAGCGCTGGACGAGGTTAAGGCCTTCACAGCGGCTGGAAAGGAGTTGGGGTTGGAGAACAGGAAACTAATCAACTGGGTTAATAAAAGATAAAAGAAGCTGCCCAAGAGATACGAGAAGCTTAAGAGAAAAGCCCAGAAGGAAAGAGAAACTGCAGAAAGAGAAGCCTTATAGAAAAGGGAAGTTGCAGAGAGATAATTGCAGGCAGTCAAAAGGCAGAAAAAAAAGAGATGCCCAAGAGAGAAGAGAAGCCACAGAAAGAGCACACTAACTGACTATGGCAGCCCATACTGCCAACCTGCCACCCCCTCCCCCACATTTTCACCTCCACAGCATGGGAACCCCCATTAGGGCTTGGGACCATAGCGAGCCCGTAACCTGGCTCGATCATGTCGAGCAGGTGTTCAGGAGTTTCAATCCTACCCTTCAGGATGTGGCCCTCCTCCTGGGCAAGCATTTTGGTGGCAGAGGGAGTACTGCATTCCAGGCCCTTCCCCTTTGATGAGCGACAGGAATTCGCCCTTGTCCAATTGGCAATCCTTAGAGCTTACCAGCTAACCCCAGACTTGTTAAGGCAGAAGGGGATGACCGTGCCCAAGGAAGCTAGCAAAACATAGACGGAGTGGGGGTCCAATAAGATGCCAGCACTCCAGAGGTGGCCGAAGGCCTCCCATGCAACATCTGTTTAGGAGGTCTTTGAACTATTCCAATTGGAAGTATTCCTGTCCTATGCTCCCCTTGACCTCGCTATCCACTTGGTGGACAAGGCCCTTAAAACCATTTTGGAGTGCTGTGTGTGGGTAGTTTTCGCTGAAGAAAAGGATTTGCCATGCTGTCCCTCTCTCGCCTATTACCATATCTTAGCCTACCCAGGAATGACATAATCTGCCATGGAGGCCCATGTGTGGAAGTTGTCACAAACCCAGCATGCCCAGTACAATAAGAATAACGGAATTGGAATAGAAACAACCAGCCAAGGAGAGATTTCAGCAAGAACTATTGTGACACATGTGGAGTGCATGGGCTCATTGCCCCAATAAAGCTGCTACTCTTGCATTTGTGATGGCAGTGACAAATCCATCAACCTTAGTCCTTCCAGGCTAGGGTACCATAATTGTTGCACCTCCCAGCAGTCACTATCCTGCCCACCAAGTCCAAACATTCGACGACTCTGGTGCGCAGGTATTCATAATTCGGGAGGATAAAATTCCGTACAGAGCATGGGTAGATAGGCATAAGTTTAATACCATTGAGAGCCTTAACCATATTAAAATGTTCTTGCCTACCGTCCGGTTGAGAATTACATGACCTCATAGCTCTAAAGTTTGTATTCTAGAGGTAGCTACCTATATTCCAGGAGGTTATGACATCTTGCTAGGTCAAGACTGGAAGTCACCTCCCTTCTTTTTATAGTTTCAGGGCCCTGCCTTACACAGCTCTCACCAATTTTATAGTCCTCCAAGATCTATCTCTACACAGCCAGTACCACTTGAAGATACCAGCAGTGCCATGCTCCATCCGTCATGGACGTTGAGCCATGTTCGAATCCTCTCAGGAACAGCCTCAGTGCCAGTGGCTAGGTAAGACGAGTTCCCTTCACAGAGCTCCCAGTCCAGGTCACATTTCCTCCTCCAGTTTGGAGTCGCTACCGATGCTGGTAGTGGAAGAAGAGCCAATTCCAGTAGGAATTCCCAAGGTAACTCATGACCTTAGCAGACCCTCCACCGACAGTACATGTCGCAAATCGCCCAGGAGTTGGTCCCCCTGTTTATGAGACCATAACAAACAAAGTCACCTCCTCCTCTCCCTCTCTGTCAGCAGCTGACCAGTCCCAGAGTAAGGACTCTGCTAAACCCCATTTGGCTGAAGAACTCAAGAAACTGAACCAAGCACCATTAGGATATGGTGACAAGTGCCAGTGTTCTGGTTATCACAGCAGCCAGAGGCGATGTCACTCTTGCATTTGCAACGGATTTGGATCCCCCAAGGGTCCCTAAGGCACCATCAAACTGACCTCAGAGAGGGTGAAGGAAGAAAGGGCGTCAAGGTTCTCAGAAACCCAGAAGAGTTGATAGCACCTCTCCACACAAGTGCTCTGGCACATTGCCACATTCTTATTGTGGATTCTGGCATATCTCCATCCAGAGGGGAGTGCCAATTTCGGCTACTTTTACTTCTTTCTTATATTTTGCAACTGTTTCTATTTCTGTATACTGTCTATATCTTCACCTTTATCTTTTTCTTTCCTCTTCATCCTCGCCTTTAGGTATCTAATCCCATTAAACGCTCTGCTGAGGCAGAGCCCATTAGCCTTATAAACTAGTACTTCATTAAGAACTACTATAGAGTCATACACAGCCTTCAAAGTATGCCCTCTTAAAGCCCAAAGGCTTGTCACAAAAGAGCCACAACTGGCACAGTGCACAATCTAGGCACCTAATCTTCTATTAGACTAGGCATACTTATAATCACCAAGAATGCTATACATTTAGCTTAGCCTACTGCGGCAATATTGTTGTAAAGCATGGCTCGTTTGTTCTAATGTCCTCAGGTGAGCTCTATACATTGTATAATTTTGTCTATTCGCTGAGGAGAATTACTCCTTTCCTTAATTCTATCCTTGTGATTATACTAATATTCTCTTAGGAGAAATTAATGTACTAGCTAGCGGAAGCAATAAATCTCATAAGGTATTGCTATCATAGTGCATAGTCCTACTGGCACATGGTTATTTATTACGAAATTCCGGGTTAGAATAACCACCCACGAACGTCTTGTACTGCCCCTCAGGGCCTATTTATAGCATGCATTATTTTATGTAAAGCTAACAGTATCGTGCATGGTAGAATTAAGAATAACACGGTTAATCTTATATTTTAAGGTTAGCATAATTTTAAAGTAATAAATACTAAAATTTGTTAGTAGATATTTGTATGAAAATTAATTTAGTTTTAAAGATACCTCACTTTTAATTAATTTTCGTTCGTCAAACTCTCGTTTTCTAAATTCTTCCAAAGAAGTTATCTTCAGTTAATGTTAATCATAATTAAAGTGAGCTAATAGTCATGAAATTTTCTTACTTTACAATTCTAGAATTGTCTAGTTCACATTGAGCTTAAGTAAAGTAAGTCTTTTATTATCTCATTAGTTTTCAAGAAGTATACCTATAATTCTAATTACTTACCATGTAAAGTAAAAAGCATTCACTAAGCTAAATTTACAGTTTCACATCCGTAGAGTTAATTTTAAGTGTTTATGAAATCAATCATGGGGGTGGAAGGAATATTTATTTTCCTTGTTGATGATTATTCCAGCTCAAATAATTATATCTGAACAACAGGTATATGTATGCATGAGAGGGAGTAGACTTTTAATCCTTCTCGTGGTCAGGTTGGCAACGTGACCTCTTTGTGATTATGGGACCTGGTTTCGTTTCCGGGCACCGAGCATCACAATTTCTTTAAAAAATGTTCTTTGAACTTGGATCTTTAGACTTTCTTGTTACAAGCGGATCCAAAAAAGAGCAAATAATTCAAGAAGTTAAGAGGGCAGTGTGGCTATTACAGTTGCATATGTATCTGGTAAAACAGTGACCAGTAGATTCTACATATGATATTTCAGCCTAAAAAGCAATAAAAAATAATTGCCCATTCGGCTACGATGGTTAGGATGGGTCTATTCCAGCTCAAATAAGTATATATTTGAAAACGACAGGTATGTATGTATGAGAGGGAGTAGACTTTTAATCCTTCTCGTGGTCAGGTCGGCAACGTGACCTCTTTGTGACCCATACATGGTTGGTTTGCTGTGAGTAAACAGACCAGAGTCTCCCACCATCACTCC
>NC_061109.1:33264995-33267495 GCF_015104395.2 Macrobrachium nipponense
GATTGATAGTCCCTTGATAAATTTGGACATAATTCTCTTGTTCTCTCTCTGCTCAATACTTTTTATTTGATGAAATTTTTATTTTTGTATTAAATGTTTTCTTTTTAATGATTCTCCCTTGAAAGGATATATATCATAAGAGTAACAGTTATACTTTAAGCATTATTGAAGAAAATAACGAGTATATTGCATATTCATCTCCTTAAGAGCCTATTGAAAAGAAACCGTTTATTCATGTAAATTTCTTTCAGCTTAGTTCCAGTAATCTCATAATCTCTTATTATTTTTCCGAATTAATTTCGTTTTTTCTTAAACAATTTAAACTTTAGTGAAGGTATGACACCATTCATTCTTTCCCCGTGTGCTCGCTAGTATTGCACAGGGAAGCTAACAATATATGTTCTTTGCCGGATAATCTGAACTCTATTCATACAGCTCCCTGACTCTACAAACGTATCTGTCTCTACAAACATATCTGTTTTCCTGTGATACTATTGGAGCATATGCATGCGAAACGAGCGCTGTCTGAATACCACCGAGGATTTAATGGTTAAGTGTCAGGAGTATTTTGCCAAGCGTTTGGAAACACCTAAGATTGGAATATTCTTTTATTAATAATACAATCGCCGATAACAACCACATATTTCTATTTTGTGTGGGATCTTCATTGAAAAATGTTTTTTACTTGACAAGTTTTTATCTTATTTTAATAAGATAACACAGACAATAAAACGATATGTATATATATATATATTATATATATATATATAATATATCATATATATATATATATATATATATATATATATATATATATATATATATATATATATATATATATATATACATATATATATATATATATATATATATATATATATATATATATATATATATATATATATATATAATCGTTTTTATTGTCTGTGTTTATCTTATTTAAATTTCATATATATATATATATATATATATATATATAATATATATATATATATATATATATATATATATATATATATATATATATATATATATATATATATATATATATATATATATATATATATATATATATATATATATATATATATATATATATATATATATATATATATATATATATATGATATATATATTATATATATATATATATCTATATATATATATATATATATATTATATATATAACATGATATATATATATATATATATATATATATATATATTTATATGTATAATATGTTATATATTATATATATATATATATATATATATATATATATATATATATATATACACACACACACACACACATATATCGTGTTACATATTATTGCTACAGTTGTCATTTACTGCCGTGTTCCCGCGAGTGTACCTTGTCTATTACAAATTAGTTATAGAATTTAGTTCCCTGGATTTTACCGACTCGTAAAACAAAAACTGTTCCGAAAAGGTTTCTCTTCATTTGGCATCACACTGCAGTTTCTTGGCAGAGTGTGTTACAACTCACTCATTCCTCCACTTATTCAGAAAGTCCTATGGAGGAGTATGACATTCAATTTTTTCTCTTCTCTTTTATAGTCTTTGAGGAGTGGATGTTTATTGGATATAACTATGACATGTCCCTTTCACTGCAATTTTGATTATATTTTTAACTTATTTACACGGAATGTACTTGTATTTATTCATTACCCATGTGAAAGAATTCTTTAAAAATCCAGCAATCAGCTTTTGACTGCGAGTAATTTAGGGATTAAAAAAGATTAATTTAACAAAGGTAGTAATAAAAAAATCTCTCTCTCTCTCTCTCTCTCTCTCTCTCTCTCTCTCAGCGTAGAGCACGTTTTGTCCCCTTCCTTCCGGAAACGAAACGGACTGATACCGATGAACTTTATCTACGTAATCGGGTGTCTTATTGCATTTCCTTCATTAGAAGTTTCCGGAACTTCGACGAAATGATCATCTCCCGTCGGCCATTAATCGTCGATATGGCGCTAATGAACCGCGTGATCTCATCACCATCCTTCTCATCACTCACCGCTCATCTCGCCATTCATCACGGCCGTTTGACACGTTAACATATTCATCACCTCGGCGCTCTTTGTTTTTCCGTAGCGCTCTCATGCACGCCATCCATATTTCAGACGCAACTTATCTTTTTCCTTGTCTTTCATTCATTTATCTTCCTTGGCCTTGATAACAACCATTTTTCTCTCGGTGCGTTTAAGTAGGCAGGGCGTGTAACCCGGAGTCCCAGCTGGGCACGACGTCCTTCCTGCTTTTTGTAAGATAAATGGGAAAACTTGAAATTGCACGACTTCTTCCTCCGCGTTTCCCTAAAGTAAATTTAATCTGTGATCAATATCGGCCCTAATTAAAAGGTTAGAGGAGAGCCGCGACAAGGAACGACTCCCAAATTTTATTCCGGGCATTCCATATTTCTTCCGCGTCCCCCACCTTCTTCCCAACTATTGGGTTCCGTTTCCTTCTGTGATGTAGG
>NC_061109.1:33272495-33274995 GCF_015104395.2 Macrobrachium nipponense
TAATGACAGTATCAAACATAAAATTATTTTTCTAGCTGGATATCTGGAACACAAATTTCGAGGTAATATTTTGAGTGTCGAAACTGAAGATAACGACGACCATCATATTAATTCAGAGTTTCTCACAAACTTAAGCAGAGGTGGACTAACTGTACCTCTACTCTCAACAGTGCATTTTGTACACTCAGCCTATAAACTTTTTGATGAGTGCAACTTGCATTGCTGCCGAGCTCATCTCAGCCAAACTTTATCTTGTATCGATAGTCAAATGGTTGCAATTCAAGGAGCATGCCTTACTCTGTCAAACATTTTTTTGAAAGCATTTGTGCTAGACAACAGTGATAAAGAAAGACACCTTGGCTGCCTGAGAAGAAAAGAAAAACTATATGCTAAAAACTAAACATGTACCTAATGTTATTTATATTATGGAATGTTTTTTCAATGATTTTGTTTCTAGAATAACTATATTGTTTGCCTTAGACATGTTCCTGTTGTTTCTCCAGGCTTAACTGTTTATATATGGATTTTAATTCAGTGACAGGGTAACTTAAGGTGAGTTTTCCATTGCTTTAATTGAGAGAATATACAATATTCTGTATGATTTTGTGTTTTTTATGAGATTTGACTTTTAAATGACCTAGATTTGACCTTTAAATGACCTTCAGATGACATCGTAGGAGGTTAAAAGTATGACAAATGAACTCTTCGCCCTTCAAAACCCTTAAGACACCAGAATGAGGTTCTATCATGTATTTGACACAAATTGTGGGTGGGACCCAAGTTCCAGATACCGAGCATAGAGGATACCAGTCCTTCTATTTAAGGGGTCTATGGTATGATATATATATATATATATATATTAGATATAATATAGATAATTACCCCCTAATATATATATGTGTGTGTGTGTGTGTGTGTGTGTGCGTGTGTGTGTGTGTATATATATATATATATATATATATATATTATATATATATATGATATATATATATATATATATATATACATATACATACATATATATATATATATATATATATATATATATCTATATATATATTATATAGAAATACATATATATATATATATATATATATATATATATATATATATGTATCTACCATATCTATATATATAACTATATATATATATATATAGATATATATATATATATATATCTATATATATATATAACTATATATATATATATATATACTATATATATATATATATATATATATATATATATATACTATATATATATATATATATATATATATATATATATAAATATATATATATATATATATCTATATATATATATATATAAGCAATTTGAATCAGTAGTTATTCGATTATTTAAATTTTATCTGTTTCTATTGTTTGCAATTTGTCATTGCAACACACACAAAGTCACACACATATATAATATATATATATATATATATATATATAGTATATATATATATATATATATATATATATTTATATATATATATATATTTATATATATATATATATATATAATATATATATATATATATAACATTACCCATCCTGTGGTAAAGGTGTAAGAATACTACCACCGTAGGTCCCTCATGTCGTAAAAGTCTTGCAGTCTTACATTTTTAGTAAAAGGCTAGGCCTAACGACAATAACTGTGGAAACTGCCGCCTTGTAGGTCAACTTTTTAGTCAAAGGCGAGGCTCACCGCTAATAACTGGTTGATGACAGAAGGGCATGCGGTCGTAAAAATCCCTTTGCCAAATAATAAACCATGCCTGATGCTGTAAGGAAAGGCGTATTCGGAGCATATCGTCTATCAGCTAACAATCCTTTAGATTTCACATACATATACAGTGGCTTAAAAATAAGTTTTTCTACAACTTTGTAGAGCACAGAAATAATAGAATTTGGCCTATAGTTCATGCAGTCTGCGGATATGTTAATCATTGGAACAGGCATTTTATTACTAAGATTCCGGTTATCTGCAAAGATACTAGGGCGACCTAAAAATCTGTAGATCCATCCTAGCTTCATTTTTGCGAAATTACTCAAATCTTACATTATTTTACTCATATACATTGATGAAACCCTTCCCACTATGTATCCCGTCTGAGGCCTTCCCTTCTGTTGACACACACAAACACACACACACACACGCACACAAACGCACACATATATGCGTATGTGGTGCCTCTCAAACAGTAGTACTGAAAAGTTATGCATCCTAATCTTATAATAAACAGTAAAATAGTCACTTAGTTGCAGTCCATACCCGAAATATCCAAATAATGTTCCGATCCTTCTTGTAGTGATTTTTTGGACCGGTCACTGATACCCAGGCGTTTACTTTTTATTCGTGGTAATGTAGTTGAACTGTACAAATGTAAACGCACAAACAAATAAAGCTCTGAGAAGAGCATGTGGGCATTCTGATGTAACCATCATCTTATAAATGTGTGTTTTTGCCAGCACATAAACTCATTCCTTGTTCTAT